>NC_079907.1:805234-880879 GCF_024868665.1 Triplophysa rosa
GCGCTTCGGGTCAGAACTCGATACAGAGAGCAGAGAATTGTAAAGACGCGACCACTTAGAAACAGAAATGTCATGCCGCCATGTAAATAAGATTAATACCATAATGCTATTTAGTTTGTTTAGTACGAGAACAAGGTATAGACATGTTATATAGGAAAGGTAACCTTAAATGACTTCTCTTGTTATCTTAGGCTACATAAAAAATGAAATTAACTTGACCTTCAAGGGGGCGGGAGGTGCCGTCGGAGGGGCGGGGCGCCCCCCTAAAGTAATGGTAGCGGAAACTCTGCACTGGTTGTGTTATCTGCTGTTTAACAGAGGAAGCGGTCAGAGTTTATTTGATAACATGTTCCTAAAACTCCAGCTCTTCTCTGAAAAACCACCAATTCAACATCACTTCTCTCTGCTACTGGACTCTTTTGTGTTTTCTATTAAACCTGATGTTTTATTCACACATTGACAGTATTAAGTTCATTATATCACACAAGAGAGATGCTTTTTTAAACTTTCTAACACACACACACAAATAATTGCAGTGTTGTAGTACTTGAGACCGGTCATTTTTGAAGGTCTTGTATTCAATCTTGTTTTGGTCTCTGTTTTAATTTTTTAAGACGAATCAAGACCACAACTGTGGTGATATGTGATTTTGTGCTGTGTACTTCATTGATGTGACAGAATGTAAAACTTCATCTGCGTTAAATGCAGTTCATAATTTATTCCCAATTTGATTTCTTTTGTTACTTTTGTGCCGGATCAGAAATAAATATAGGTGACTAGATTTACAATGTCAACAAAATTAATACAAATGCCCACAAAGGTCAGTAAATACTTGTATGAAATGTTGTTTTTTATTTATTTCAATATCTGATATAATGAAGCAATATCACAAGAGCAAGAGAGCTGTTTTCACCAATATGAGCATGACTAATAATTATAATGGAAATGTAAAGTAATGAAAATGGTAACACTGAAAAATAAAGTTCTTATCTGTTAACATTAGTTAATGCACTATAATCTAACATGAACGACTATATTGATATTAACTAACATACACAAAGATGAATAAGTACTGAAAAACTCTTATTTATAGCTCATTGTTATGTCATGTTTAGCTAATGCATCATCAAACACAACCTTATTGTAAAATGTTACCTAATTAAAATTGATTGATGATGATGAAATATAAATTTGATCAATATGATCAATAGACCAGTTTATATTAAGTGACTTACATTTTTTTATTAAAAACTGTTTGAAAATTTTGTGTAAAATTCGCTTCTTCAAGGACTTTTTATTATTAGTTACCAAAATAGAGTTATTATAGTTTTATTTTAGTTTTATCAATATTTTAAATTATCTTTTATTTTTAGATTTTTAGTTTCTGTGTAAATTTGAGTTAAAGTTATAGCAATTTTTGGTAAATGCTTTTGTCATTTTATAATTAATTGGTTTATTTTTTTATTTCGCTATATAAGATTAATACATTTTTATTTTAGTCTTATTTTAGTTTTTGTTTATTGTTATAATTTTAGTGCTTCAAACTTATTTCAGTTTATTTTTGAGGAAACATTTCAAATTTTCCTTTAGTTAAGTTTTTCCAAGAATTTTTAGGTCAATATTTTGTTTGATTTCAATGAACAGAAACGTTTTCAAAGTTTTAATTTTAGTAAAATAACCTTGCAGGTCAGTATAAAAACTATAGAAGTCTATAGTAAATCCCCACAATCATACCAAAACGTGTGTTTGTGTGTGTTGTGCAGACACTGAGGGTTGATGGCCGGCTCGTCGACTCAGTGAAGGTCCTGCAGGATGAATCCTCTTCCGTCCATGGACAGACACGTCCAGCAAACCAATGACCGGCTTCACTGCATCAAACAGGTGAAACACACTCCGTCATCTCTGCAGACCTTCAGACTGTTTTTCATTCTCTGCACTGTGACGCCCCCTACAGGACACCAGGAGTGTACACCGGTCACACAGTTTTCACATGAACCAGAAGGCGATCATTTTTACTTCTGTATTCTGACGCATGTCCGAGTGAAATGGAATTTCGAACGAGAAAATTAGTGGTCATGGCTTTCGTCTTTCTCTGCGATTTGATTGGATGTATAAAAACAGCCGTTGCGTTTTGAAATGGAACTGGCAGCAGACTGACAGTTGAAGGGGAGGAGTTAACAGATGCTCCGCCCAAGCCGTCTAACATACGTCATTTCAGATGGATAGTCATTACAGGACGGAAGTGCATTTTCAGATTTTAACTAAAGATTATGAGGGAACACAAATTTTAAAAAGAGAATGACCCACATTGATAAGCTATTTGCTATAAACGCTGCAATATTTCATAAAAAAATAGGCATTGTCATTTTTAATTTCACTGGGACTTTAAATGTAGCATGGCTTTTTCATTCTTTAGTGTGTGATTTTATTTCATCAGCATCTGCAGAATCCAGCAAACTTCCAGACGGCGGTGTCTGAGCTGTTGGACTGGTGTGGAGATCCACGGGCCTTTCAGAGAACCTTTGAGCAAACCCTGATGGGATGCTTAACGGTGAGACCAAATCAAGCAATCAACACACATGACACATGTAAATAACTGGTGTTAGAGGCGTGTGCGTGTCATCTGTTAGGTGGTGAGTCATGTGGCGGCGCAGCAGGGTTTTGACATGGATCTGGGATATCGACTGCTGGCCGTTTGTGCAGCAAATAGAGACAAATTCACCCCCAAATCAGCAGGTGAGTGAAGTGTTATGTTGTGGTTTACTGTAAGCACATACTTTGTGTCTGATGTGTTAAAGGAAGTGTTTTTATAATATATAGAGATCGGTCTGCTTAAAACCGAAGCTGTTAATAAACATGATGCTGATTATAAACATGACCAACATTCTCCTGTATTAAAGCAGACTTTTATTGAGTCTTTCAGCGCCCTCTTGTGGTGATTTACAGGAACGGTACTGTTTATTTAAATCTGGTTAAAGTCGAATAAAACTAATGTTCTGTGTGTACTGGTTTAGCTATATTTGTGAGGGCCAAATGTCCTCAGTACCACAGTGAAATACGCGTGAACCCACTTTTGAGGACATTTTACTGGTCCTCACTAAATAAAAAGGCTCATAATTCGCTCAAATAGTGTTTGTCTTTAAATGTAATAGAGTGCACATGTTTGTGTGATTATTAGGTTAAGGGTTAGGGATAGGGGATAGAATATATCATAAGCCTGATATAAAATCAATGGAAGTCTATGTAATGTCCTCACTAGTATACTCAAACAAACCTGTGTGTGTGTGTGTGTGTGTGTGTGTGTGTGTGTGTGTGTGTGTGTGTGTGTGTGTGTGTGTGTGTGTGTGTGTGTGTGTGTGTGTGTAGCGCTGTTGTCCTCATGGTGTGAGGATTTGGGTCGACTTTTGCTGCTGCGTCATCAGAAAACACGACAACCTGATCCATCAATGAAGAACCCCACACAAACCAACATGAACAACATGAAACCACTGTCACACGAGTCAGTATCAAACACACACACACAAATACACTAACTCTCACGCATACACACACTCAAACACTAATACAAACACACACATTCACTCTCTCACACACACACACACACACACAAATACACTAACTCTCACGCATACACACACTCAAACACTAATACAAACACACACATTCACTCTCTCACACACACACACACACACACAAATACACTAACTCTCACGCATACACACACTCAAACACTAATACAAACACACACATTCACTCTCTCACACACACACACACACACACAAATACACTAACTCTCACGCATACACACACTCAAACACTAATACAAACACACACATTCACTCTCTCACACACACACACACACACACAAATACACTAACTCTCACGCATACACACACTCAAACACTAATACACACACACACTCATACTCTGCACACATTAACTTTGTGCCTCTTTATCTCCACAGTGATTCATCATTTCAATATGACTCTGTTTCCTGGCAACAAAACCCCAGTCAGCCGTCTGGTTCTGTCTCTGTGGTGACGACAGTGTGGGGCCTGACCAACACCACACAGACTCAAGTAAAACACACACACGTGAACACACATGAACACTGTTTCCATGGGTCCATGTCATAACTCTGTGTGTGTGCGTGTGTGTGTGTGTTCAGGTGTTGGGGAACTCCATGTGCGGTCCAAACAGTCATATGAGCCCAGGTGGGGATGGGCTCATGAGTTCAGGGCAGCAGTTTTCCTCTAAGGGCCCCGGTCAGGTGTACATGCAGCAGGAGATGTACGGGCGACACGACTACCCCTCCGCAGGAGGATTCGTGCCCGGGTGAGTGTCTCCCGCTGACAGACAGACGGACAGACGGAGGGATGATGTGTCTGAACTCTTTCTCTCTCACACAGTTATGGGGGCGGTCCTAATCCTTCGGGTGGGATGGGCATGCATCCACAGACACGCCCACCTTCCGACTTCAGCCAACCAGCCGCTGCGGCTGCGGCTGCTGCTGTCGCTGCTGCGGCCGCCACGGCAACCGCCACTGCCACGGCAACCGTCGCCGCCCTACAGGAGACGCAGCACAAGGACATGAATCAGTACGGCCCGGTATGACATTCATCCCGCAGAACGTTTATATTCCTGATAGACTTCTTAATGTGCTCGTGTCACCAGACCAGTGTGTGCGTTTGTGTTTCAGATGTGTTCCTCCTTTCAGATGGGTCCGAACCAGCCGTACAGCACTCAGTTCATGAATCAGCCCGGCCCCCGCGGGACCCCCGGCCCCATCGATCCAGGAGGAATGAACGTAGGACAGCCTCGGGGGCAGATGATGTCGCACGGGGGTCGGATGCCCCAGCAGGGCTACGCACCCGCTCCACGACCCATGCAGGGGTTAAAGAGAGCGTATCCCGGAGAGGTGAGGGTACAGATACAGATTTTCAACAAGGGCTTTATCATAAAATACAATTTTGACAAGAATAACGTCTGCATGCGATTCAAATTCTTTTCAGAGTAACTACGGAGGGCAGCAGTACGGAGCAAGCGGTCAGTTTTCCTCTCAGCAGGGTCAGTACATGAACCCCGCCGCCGGCAGAGCCCTTACCTCACCTCAGTACCCCCCGCAGAGAATGCCGGGACAGTACCCATCCACCGGCACGGGACAGTTCTACAAGGTCATTAGACGATCCCACAATGCATTGCAATGATTCTGGCATCATTTATTCTCTCTCATGTGGCCATAAATCTGTATGCGAGTTTTTCTTCAGTGGAACACAAAAGGAGATATTTTGAGAAATGTCTTGGTGGTTTTGTGTTCAATGTAAGTCAATGGGGTTCAGTGTTGTTTGATTATCAACATTCTTCAAAATATCCTCTTTTGTGTTCTGAGGAAGAAAGAAACTCACACAGGCTTGACATGATGAAAGAATTCTTCTTTCATTCAATACCAATAAAATAAAGATGATATGTTTTGCATACTGTGAATGACATATGAATGGGTTCTCTCTCTCTCTCTCTCTCTCCACTTTAGGACTCCAGTAATCATTTTAACGCAGGGAACTTTTCTTGCAGCCAACCCATCATGAGCGGGGTATGCGTGTGTATTTTATTGATGCATGGTTTGATTTGACAGGGAAAAAATCTTCATCTAAGTTTCTCAATAAAGATCCTCTCTCATTTATGTCTTTGGAAAAAAGCATCTGATAAATGAATACATCGAAATGTTTTCTGAATATATCTGTAGCGTCCGCGGCCAATGAGCAGCAGTTACCCGCACTCACCGTTGCCCGGCAACCCCACATCCACCGTGACTCCAGGAAATAATATTCCTCCATATCCGTCACCAAACCAGGACATGAAGCCTCAGATTCCTCCAGATGTCAAACCCGACATAAACACACTTCTACCTCCTCCAGGTGACACATCCTCTGATCTTTACACCACACATTCACATCTTTATTGTGTAGATAAAGTCTCGTGTGTTGTTGTGTAGGTGAATGTAGCGATGAGCGCCGTCTGATGTTTCCGGTCAGGGACGGTGTGGTTCTGGAACCCTTCAGACTTGAACACAATCTTGCCGTCAGCAATCACATCTTCCACCTGCGGCCCAACGCACACCAGACACTGATGTGGAGGTGACACGCCATCACACACACACACACCTACAGCTACACACATACAGAGCTACACACACACACTCATAAAGAGCTATGCACACACAGCTACACACACCTACAGCTACACACATACAGAGCTACACCCACACACTCATAAAGAGCTATGCACACACAGCTACACACACCTACAGCTACACACATACAGAGCTACACGCACACACACATAAAGAGCTACGCACACACAGCTACACACACACCTACAGCTACACACATACAGAGCTACACACACACACTCATAAAGAGCTATGCACACACAGCTACACACACCTACAGCTACACACATACAGAGCTACACCCACACACTCATAAAGAGCTATGCACACACAGCTACACACACCTACAGCTACACACATACAGAGCTACACGCACACACACATAAAGAGCTACGCACACACAGCTACACACACACACACCTACAGCTACACACATACAGAGCTACACACACACACACATAAAGAGCTACGCACACACAGCTACACACACACACACCTACAGCTACACACATACAGAGCTACACACACACACACATAAAGAGCTACGCACACACAGCTACACACACACACACCTACAGCTACACACATACAGAGCTACACACACACACACATAAAGAGCTACGCACACACAGCTACACACACACACACCTACAGCTACACACATACAGAGCTACACACACACACACATAAAGAGCTACGCACACACAGCTACACACACACACACCTACAGCTACACACATACAGAGCTACACACACACACACATAAAGAGCTACGCACACACAGCTACACACACACACACCTACAGCTACACACATACAGAGCTACACACACACACACATAAAGAGCTACGCACACACAGCTACACACACACACACCTACAGCTACACACATACAGAGCTACACACACACACTCATAAAGAGCTACGCACACACAGCTACACACACACACACCTACAGCTACACACATACAGAGCTACACACACATACAGAGCTACACAAACACGCATACAAAGCAACACACACAAACACACAGGCAGAGCTACGCACACACATACAGAATATAACACTTGTGTGTGTCTTTGTGTGGTAGATCTGATCTGGAGCTGCAGTTTAAGTGTTATCATCATGAAGACAGACAGATGTTCACTAACTGGCCGGCGTCGGTGCAGGTCAGCGTCAACGCAACACCTCTCACCATCGAACGCAGTGACAAAACTTCCCACAAACCCCTGCACCTGAAACACGTGTGTCAGCCGGGCCGCAACACAATCCAGATAACAGTGACCGCCTGCTGCTGTGTGAGTATATCAGACGGCGATCCGCTGGTGACCGTCTGCTGGACGTCTGTGATGTTGTGCTGTTGTTGTTTTGCAGTCGCATCTGTTCGTCCTGCAGTTGATTCACAGGCCGGCGGTGAAGTCCGTCCTGCAGGGCTTGCTGAAGAAGAGACTCCTCACAGCTGAACACTGCATCGCTAAAGGTGCCGCTTCGCACGCAGACCTTTTCCATTCTCTTCCTATTGTTTTCTCCATTTTCAGCACTAGTAAAGCTGTTCGAGATGACATCAATGTCAATATCATGAGCTCAAGCATGGTATAGTCAAACACACATTTCTTTCTGTCTGCAGTGAAGAGAAACTTCAGTAGTGTGGGTGTGTCAGTGGGCGGGGCCGGTGAGGACGGGGTGGAGCAAACCGCCATCAAAGTGTCTTTGAAATGTCCAATCACATTCCAGCGTATTCTGCTGCCGGCGAGAGGTCACGACTGCAAACACGTTCAGGTCAGAGAGTTTTCTCTGAGAGTTTAGACGCAAACATCTAGACACATGACGTACACATGTATTACAGTATAAATAAACATGCATACAGTGTATTAATGTGAAGATAATGTCTTACAGTGTTTTGACCTGGAATCATATTTGGAGCTGAACTCTGAGAGAGGAACCTGGAGATGTCCCGTGTGCAAGTATGACGTCATACACACCACACACACGCTCACTGTCGGCAGCATACCACAACACACATGACAAAGTACTGTAGGTTTATTTGTTAGACACAAACCGAGATATAAGAGTATACATCACATCTCTGAATGAATAGTTTGACAACAGTGAAAAATGAATCAAGAACAGATTCACGTTAAAGGGATACTTCTCCCCAAAATGAAAATTCTTTTACTCACGCTCATGTAATTTCATACCTGTTTAAATGAAAGATATTTGGAAGAATGTCATTTTCAGTTCAGGGACATCATTGACTACCATAGTAGGAAGAATGAAATGATAGTCAAAGGAGCCCGACAACTCTTTGTTTTCCTAAATTCTTCACAATATCTCATTGTTTTCAACAGAACAAAAAAATACAATATTTTTTTCCTACTATGGTAGTGGATGATGTCCCAGAACTGAAAATGGCTCACATTCTTCCAAATATCTTCTCTGTGTTCATTGGAACAAAGAAAGTTATACAGGTTTGAAACAACCTGAGGGTGAGTAAGTTAAAAACTGTAAGTCAAGATTCTACATGATTCCGTCGGCTATTAGAGTCGTGTTTGAGGTGGTTGTGTGGTTGTGTTATTGTGGTTTGTGTGTAATGTGTTTCTCAGTAAAGCAGCTGTGTTAGAGGGACTGGAGGTGGATCAGTACGTGTGGGGAATCTTGAACACTCTTCAGAAGTGAGTCTGACTTCAGTAAAAACTAAAAACACAGAGACAGAATAAACACAGCACAACGGTTGAGTTCCTAAAGCACAAATCTCCACAGAAAAACAGATTTTTTCAAACTAGAATGTGTGAATAGTTTAAGACCGCGAGTATTACTCGTACAGGGCACAAGTCAGTGTAACGTCACTTTTTGAATTAATTTTTTGCGCTGCACAGTTTAAAATGAAATGATTAGAAAACTAAATTTACACACAAAAATGAATGGAAATACATTTGCATTTAAATAGTATTACAGGAGTCTCAATAATAAAATCAAAAAACAACAGGGAAATGTAATAACATGCAGATTAAGAGACTATTCCAACTTTTCATTTCAAATCATCATCTCTAGATGTATTGTGGTCATTTTAGTCCAGTGTTTGTTGAACTTCAACCAAATCAAACCTCAGGAGTGACATAAAGTCATCCAGCAGACTGACAGCATGACAACTGGGATCAGACTTGAGGTTATACCATAAAAAAAACTTTTTCTAAATACATGTAGAAATACGACTGTTGTTTTGCTTAAAAGTGAATGTGAACTGGTTTTCTTTGCCGTATTTGACGTCTGAAAAACACACAGCATCTTCTCTGTTAATTTCACCTGTTTCTCCAGTTTTCAGTTTCTGCCAATAAATGCAAATAGAAACATTATTTTTATTTTAAATTTGGGAGAAATATTGTTAGTAGTTCACACTACCTGTGTGTACAGTATCTAGAAATAATTAATTTAATATTAGAAAAAAACAGACTCTAAAATGGTCTCTTAAAGTCCCAGTGAAATAAAAAAGACGATTCTTATTTTTTCTTGAAATATTGCAGCGTTTAGAGTAAATAGTTTATCAATGTGGGTCATTTTCTTTCTAAAATTCATATACCCTCATAATCTTCAGTTAAAATCTGAATCCTATCAATTCGCAGTGAAAAACGCAAGCCACGCCCACTAATTTTCTCCTTTGAAATTCCATTTCACTCGGAAACGTGTCAGAATACAGAAGTAAAAACTATCGCAACTTCCGGTTCACGGGGACTTTCATTTTTTCCGCGGCTGTATATATGTGCACATATTAACATAAAACAAACTTAGCAGTATATTATTTATATTCATAATATAAAATAGCATATTGTCGCTGTCCTTCTGAAACCTTGTATTCAGGAAATAGAAAAAACACTGTACTTTTTAAATGATAACATACTGTGTTGTCGCAGTTGACAAGTACTTTTCATTGGTTAGATATTTGCAAAACCCAGTGACAAACATAAAGGGTGACTAATAATGCAGGACAGCAGTGATAAAAGAGATTTATCTACATTGTTGTTGTTTTTTCTAAATGTTTGCTACGTCACATGATAAAACGCATGTGCAGTTTAGTCGTCAACTACCCACTTATGTATGCCTGTAATGTAAAACATGCAAATATAAACAATTCAACTTTTCAAGCATTTTCCACTCAATGTTTTTTTCAAAGCGGGTTTGGCGATCACTGATGTATTCATCTGTGTTCTTACAGTTTGGATTTTGAGGAGGTGATGATCGACCCGTCCTGCAGCTGGAAACCGGTGCAGGTGAAATGTGAACCGCACATAAAAGAAGATCCGGACGGGCTGCTGAACAAACGCTTTAAAAGCACCAGTCCCAGTCAGATGATTCTGCCCAATGTCATGGACATGATCGCTCAGCTGGCACCAGGATCCTCGTCGTACCACAACAACTCACAACAACTAAACAACAACAGCCCAGGTACTAAACACACCTTAGCAACCACCAGGGCTGGGAAGGTTACTTTTAAAATGTATTTCATTACAGATTACAAAATACATGCTTGTAATACAATCTGTAATGTATTTTGTTAGATTACACACGTTTTGTAACTTAATCTAAATACTTTAGAATACTTTGGAATACTAATATGGTACATAAATCAAAGGGATCACCAAACAGAGGACTTGGCTTTCCTCTGCATATTATTTTAAACAACAGACGTTTTACAGTTTTCCCTCATTGGACATTATAGTCCACAGTTGTGAGTATATGTCTCACAATTCTAAGAAAAGAAGTCACAATTGTGAGTTAAAAACTCACAAAAAAAATTACTTAAATAAGACACTACTCACAAACAACTATCACAAAACATGAAAACAGTCGTTGATCATTCAGGTAACAATAGACATTAAAGATTCAAGGCTTTGTACATTTTTTGGTAGCACTTTATTTTACAGTCCTGTTTCCCATGTACAAACTATGTACTTATTACAGTAAATATAATAACTAGGTACTAACCGAACTAACTGAACCTACCCCTAAACCTAAATTTATACCATGTAGTTACCTTATAATACTCAGTACTTTCTTAGGTAAGTACACTGTAAGTATACTATAGGTACACGTACTGTAAAATAAAGTGCAACCCATTTTTATTATTGTGGTAATCCGTATAAATTTAGTCAGTTTGTCTTCTATATGTAAACTTGTGTGAAATAGCCTATTCAGGACAGTACTAAATCAAATTAACATGAAATTCCTATGAATTTTGTTCAAATTATTCCGATTTTGCATATTCGGCAAGGGGTATGACACTTATGGGCATAACTGTAGTTTAGGATGCATTTGCATCAGTCAGAGAATCACAGATTGCTGTTCACATTAATTGCCTGTTACAGTTTATATGAATGTTTAAATGAAATAAATGACATAAAATTCTAAATTCAGTAATCACTTTGGTAATCTAAAATACTTTTTGGATGTAACTGTAATTTGATTACCACCCATTTAAAAGTAACTGTAATGAAATACAGTTACTCAAATGTTGTATTTTAAATACGTAACTAAGTTACATGTATTTGGTTACTCCCCAGCCCTGGCAACCACACACAGCAGTCTGTCGCTATGTGTTCTCGCTGATACAAATCTCGTAACGTCTATTATCATGTGAACAAAACATGAGACGAGACGTATTTAATCCTCAATTACTTGTGGAAATGTTGTTCACACCAGTGTTGGGTGTAACTAGTTACTAAGTAATTAGTTACTGTAATTTAATTATTTTTCCCGTGAAAAAGTAAAGTAAGGCATTACTCTTATTTTTTCTGTAATTTAATTACAGTTACTTCTGATGTAACACTCTGTGTAATATATGTGTGTGCAATAGTGGAATGGACATCAAAATTCAAAGTCTAACTTTAAAATCTGTGCTTTAATGTATAATTCTCACATTTGTAATACTTTGGTCAGTTAATAAGAGTACTTTATGTAGTTTAATATTATTTATTTGAATGAATTAAATAAGCCGTTTCATGTCTATCCTTGAATAACTTAACTAATCAAGGTTGATGTAGGATATAGAAAGTAATTAGTAATAAGTAACTAAATACTTTTTGGAGAGAGTCATTTGTACAGTAATCTAATTACACTATTGAATATGTAATTAGTAACTAGTAATTCATTACTTTTCCAGAGTAACTTACCCAACACTGGTTCACACAGTGCTGAGTCGTGATATTTGTCAAATACATCTTATTCAACACCTGTGATAGTTTTATCAGGTAACGGTTACCAGGGTCACAGGACTTTTGGTGGCTATCCCCATGGCAACCCTGCAGCATCATCAGAGTTCATGCAGGCACCGCTCACCCATGAGCACACGCTACAGGAAACAGTGAGACACGCAAACACACAACATGTCTATTTGAAGTGTCTTCAGTCGTGTATGTCAATGTCTTCGTTCTCTCTTCACAGACGGTGCACACAGGTCAATCCCACAATCCCCTGCAGCACAGTATGCATGGACCTGCCAGCAGTCAACCGTTTCATCACAGCGGCCCGCGCCACCCCTGCAGACCGCCGCCCAACCAGCAGAACTCCGCCCCCAACAGCCACACGCGCCCAGAGATGACCTTTAACCCCTCGACCAACCTGCAGGGTCAGGGCAGCTCGGACATTCCAGAGGCCTCTTTAGATGTGAGTTAGAATGTGCGCTTGTTATTAATCAAATGTTTTCAGATGAATGAAGATCATGTCTTTCTCATCGACAGCTGCTTCCGGATCTGATGAATCCAGGTGATCTTCTGTCCTATCTGGATCCTCCAGACGTCCGCAGCAGCAGTAATGATGACCTGCTGTCTCTCTTTGAGAGCAACTGAGAGAAACTCGGTCCGCGGCTCTTCCATACGTGACAAACACTGATGCACTCGCGGCGTTTTTCTCTTCGGTGCAGACTGTAGATGTGTAAAGCAGCATGGAGAGAGCTCTCTTTTATATCACAAGTGTGCAAACCGATGGCCTTTTTCTACTCGCTTTGATACGGAACGCAGACAAACATCCATATCACTCATGTCTCATTTCTGTTCTCTGTGGAATTAGAGGAAGATTCTCTTCAGACTGTAAAAGATATTTTAACGAATGCATTAAACCAAAGGGTTTGTGTTATAATAACGGTTTCATGTGTAAATGGCAAAAATTCATTCATAGCACTTAAGCGACAAAGCTCAAAATGAAAGAGCTCAGCGTGGAGAATGTTTACTTCCCGTCTTGACGCTGTTAACTGGCGAGTACACTAAATGAGCAGCGTACTTTTCAGAATGCAGTCGTATTATTTTTGAGAAGCTCTTGTAAATATTTGTGAATCATTTTGTAAGGTGCATTGCTATGATTGATCATGTACAGTATGCTACAGCTGTGTGCGTGTGAGATGTGAGCCGGCAAAGCGAGTCATGCAGATATTCTATGCAAACTTTAAATACTGCATACTGCGCGTAGTATACATACTGCAAAAGGAATATGAGTTGTGTGATGGTGGGAACACATGCACTTGTCTGTTAACAATCCCATCAACGTGGAAATGTGTCAACGCGATATTCTATTGTAATAATCATGTTTATATGAGAATTATTGTCTATAAGTAAATATAGCAGCCTTATGTGAATAAAACATGTTTATTTGTAGAAAAAGCATTTTTGGTTTAAAACGTTATTTTTTGGTGCTGTTTTGTTAATTTTTTGTTGGTTAATCACTTTTGATCAGTTTTCTTATGCTTTCACACAATGTCCTGTGATTTAAATTGATGTTACATATGCAATTAATGTCGTTAATGAATATGTGTGACCGAAGTCTTCCTTTTTAATAAAGAGAAGTGTCATTTTTATATCCGACTATTAAACCATTTTATCATTGAAATGCATCTAAAAAATCTCAGATTTTTGCAGTCAGTACATTTTAACTGAAGGGCAATTCCAGCGTTATGGACGTGACATTTTGCGTTATGGACGTGACATAAAAATGCTCAGAGAATGAATTTGTTGCGATTATATTGAACCATCTGTTTATATTTTACTGAACCCTTGTTGATAGAGTCTAAACATCAAAAAGTGTCACTCTATGAAAAAAATGTATATTTAAAAAAAGGGAAATAAACATGCGTTATGGATGTGACAAAAAAAGGACGCGGTTTTTGGGAGACGATAAACTTTGTAGGATTTCTATAAAATAAAATGCACAATCCTGATGCAATAATACCCAATGAATGGAGAAGGGATGCCTCTTTATAGAACATAAAATAGTTACTTTATATTCATTTTCATGTGTCCATTTATGAGGAATATGTAGCGTTATGGATGTGACAATCCTGAAAATGGCACTTACCTGACTATGAAAAATCATGCACTAAAAATAAAACAAATGCTTTACAAATTTGAAGAGAGATCTCACATGGGTATTTGAACCACCAAATGTTAAAATCTGTGCTGTTACCATAGTAAAAACCGCTGGTAAAAACTTAATTTTTTCGTGGTAAGGTTGACATTTTCACGGAATTGCCCTGAACTAAAATCTTGTGATAGTTTCACAGGAGCTTCTAAAGATGAGGGAGGGTTTTTGTGAACAATCGCTGTTGATATGATCTGATGTTTGTTCAGATAAATGTTATGAATCTCAAGATAATGGCTATGGTTTTCACAATGTGAACAGAAAATAAATGATATTTCTCAAATAAAGCTGACACTTAACATGCGTCTTCAATATATTCTGTTTGTGAACAACCCAAAACTCTTCTGTATAAACTTATCTGTATTTATCAGCTAAATCTCCATTACATTAATTATTGACCTTGTGAGTGAGGTCATAAAAGTTCAAGTAAAATATTTCACTAACATTGTGGAAAGATTAAATTAAAATAAGCTTGTTTTGTAAATAAGCCTGCATGGAACAGTAATTTTTGAAATATTATATTTGTTTTATTATTCTTTTAATTTCATCCTCTCTATGGAGTCCATTAGAATAGATAGATGTTTTTAATCATCTTTTATCAATTTTATTTTTCAGGTAAATTAGAAATAATGATAACACGCACGCGCTAAGTAAAACTCTTCCGTGTGACGCATATCAACAAAAATAATATCTAAATAACATCTAAATTGATGTAAAGATCAGCAAAGCAGAAGCAAAGACAATTATAAAACAATGCTGTTATTAAATATTAGAAACATAAATGGGATATGGAGAAGACAGGAAGACATGTCTATAAAATTCAAAAGAAAGTAGGATTACAAAATAATGATACCGGAAGTGATTTTAAAAAAAGAGAAGAAGTAATAATAACAAGACTCAGATTACGACATTCGTCTTTAAATGGAAATGTATATAAAACAGGAAACATCCTTCTGGATTATGTATATTTTGTGATGAAACTGAAACAGTTGAGCATATTTTATTACAGTGTACAGCATACTGTAAAGAGAGACACATTCTGGAAACAAAGTTTCAATTTTTTCTTTTCCCCATTGTCACTTCACACTCCAGTTCGGTTGGTGGCGGTAATGCACCAAAAGTTGTCTTGCCCACCGCCAATAAACGTTACAAGAAGAAGAAGACGCACATCAACGCTTCCGGTGTGTTTTGTAAAGTAAAGTTCTCCGCGCGCGCGTCGTCTGCTGGAGTTGATCGGGTAACCGGAATCATGTTGATCATCAGTAACAGGATTAAATTGTGCTCGCTCGCGTTCACCGCGGCGCGCATGTATACCACCGGAGCTCAGGCCAACAACAATCCGGTGGTGTTTTTTGACATCGCGGCGGAAAACGAACCGCTCGGCAGAGTCACCTTCGAAGTGAGTTAGCGGCAGTACGATTTCTACTATGGCGAAGGCATCATGAATATTAATGACGTTCGTTCGGTTCCTTTATATGATTGGTTGACGTAAACGTGGCTAGACTGCTCGATGTGAACTCGCCACTGAAGTATCGGCAGCGTGTCCTTATCCATAGTATAACGTGCGGTAAACTCAATAAGAAATAGAAACCTGTTGAGTTTGCACGTATTTGCGTTAAGTGAATACAACGCGTTATTCATGAAGTTACACTTATTTTGTTTTTATTCTCTTATGTTTTATCACTAATTGACCTTTATTGTGTTTGTAAATTCAGCTAAACGCGGATGTTGTACCCAAAACAGCAGGTAAGAAACACGTGACAACTCTTGTTTACTGTAGGATTCATTTTGTAAAGGTGTAATAACAGATTTTTCTGTAGAGAACTTCAGAGCTCTGTGTACTGGTGAACATGGATTTGGATACAAGGGCTCCATCTTTCATAGAGTTATTTCACAGTTCATGTGTCAGGTAACACACACACACACACACATGATCTCATCATCTCTGTATGAACAAAACACACCTGTGCATGTGTCATAATGATGCAGAGATTAAAACACAGGCTGTTATAGGTTTGGCTTTGGGTTAAAACATTATTCACAGAATTGCTTACATTATGTAAAGTGTATTCAGGTTGATTAGGACATGTTTTGTCACCTCATGAGTGATTACAGATATTAGTTGTACTTTAGTTATTAATTCGTCAGACTGAAAGAGCTTCAGTAAATCTGTAGGGTCACTTGAGTCATTTCACAAATATGTATCTACATATAAAGCTTATTATGACATTCAAAAAGTTGTGCATAGCCCATACAAAAGTATACATATGTGTTTGAAATTGGTGTATTTTATCTTGTCATATATTTTGTATGTGAACATGACATGTTAAATTCATGTTTGTTCATAATCATGTGGATGTAGTTTAATGTGATCATTTTTTATGTGTAGGGTGGAGATTTTACAAACCACAATGGAACTGGAGGAAAATCCATATACGGCCCGAGATTTCAAGACGAGAACTTTAGACTGAAACACACCGGACCAGGTACAACACACACATGTTTTCTCTGCAAACAAAAGTTTGTGCATTTCTGTTGTTGTTCATTATTGTTTAGTTCACCAAAGTTCATTCATGTTTACTGTTGCAACTAAAAATTTTACTAGGTGGCACTATAACAAAAAAATATTCATGTAGTTATTTCTTATTAAAATAAATGTATTGAACTTTTAAGGAAGTTTGTATCAGTTTACAGTAAAAAATCTACAAATCTAGTTTAAACCACATTTGGGTAGTTGACAGACTATTATGCAAATTTGTCCTATTGTGTAAATTTGTCCTATTGTGTGACGGCAAATTTAGAAAAAAAACTAACAATGAAGATACATCTCTCTCTCTTATGCTATTTTATATGATAAAAATAAATATGTAACAATGTAATGTAATATTAACAGTTTGTTTTCTAAATGTTGCTATGTCACACCATAGGACACACGTACGATTAGCATTCGTTTGCTAATTTCTGAGAAACATTAATTTTTTAAAATATAATTTATGATGTATTTTAAAATTCAAGAATACTTGGAAAAATAAAGAGCGTTGTGTCATTGACCTTCATATACACCCTGTCCTGATCATCTGATGATCACAGACAGACACGAGTTCTTAAGAATTGTTCTTGCGTGTTTATTTTCAGGTATTCTGTCGATGGCTAATGCTGGACCCAACACAAACGGATCTCAGTTCTTCATCTGTACAGTTAAAACGGACTGGTACAGTAACACACATTCTGTAGTTTGTTTGTGAGATTGTGAGACCGTGCGGTTGTTGTGACATCAAGAGTTGTTGTTTTCTATCAGGTTGGATGGTCGTCATGTCGTCTTCGGCAGTGTGAAAGATGGAATGGATGTCGTGAGGAAGGTCGAGGCGTTGGGTTCGCGCTCGGGAAGAACCGCCAAGAGAATCAGTATCACCGACTGCGGAGAACTCAAGTAGAGAGAACAAGTCAAGGCATTTCATACACGGCTCATCTTAACAGATGTGTGTTTGTTTGTTTTCACCGTTCTGCTCTTTAAAAGGGCCAGAAACCTGATAATGTGAAATTTAGACACTGGAGTAAAGAGGACAGTTTACCCTTACCCTTAAATTCAGCCTCATGTCGGTACTCTAATCTTGTTGATTTAAGAACACAAAAGTGGTTCAGAAGAGTGAGTAAATAATAATGACTGTTCTCATTTTAGGGTGCACTGTAACTTTAAATAACATCTACTGTGAACGTGATTTAACAACATCATTTTCAGACATTCATACGTGTGTTTGTGTAATCTGGACTGAGTAAACATCATATCAAAGTTAATGACTGATGATATAATATTTTACACTGTTTTGCACTGTACAAGTTGTGGACAGACTGGATCAGTGTTTTAATGATCAGTTTAAAGTAAAAAAAGCCATAAAGCAATAAAGAAACATTTTCTTTGTCAGTTTATTGCGAGACGTTTATTTGACACGTGTCTGTTTTTCACTGCGGTATTAACATACTGTAAATCAATGCGGATGTCAGCTACTTAAATGAACAGAAAACTTTAATCTGTGTCTGACAAAAAAAGGGTTTGTTTTCTTTAAGCACTATTTCTTTAATCTCTGCATGCTTTAAAATATACGACTTAAGAATCCAAATACCACAGTACAGTATTTTAGATCAGTAAAATTATTGAAAAAAATACTTTATACTTAACACGATAAGAAAACTATGGCCCGGTTTCACAGACAAGGCTTAAGGCTAGTCCCAGACTAAAATGAATGTGTGAGCTGTCTTAACTGAATAAAACCGGCCCAGTAATATCTTAAAATATATCAGTGCCATTGTTTTGTCTCAAGATGCACACCAGTAATGTATTCTAAGGCATTTTTATTAAAGCGACATAAATATCTTAATTCAACTAAGGCTTAGTCCTGGTTTAAGATAAGCTGTGTCTGTGAAACCGGGCCTGTATGTGTTTACTTTGCTGAAGTGAACTTAAGCATTAACATTGTTTTGATCTATTGCTGTCTAGTTTTATTGTTTGTTATGTTTTTACTCGAATACAAAAGTGTATTTTGATAAGACGTGATGTAGCAGAAAATCTTGCAATAATAAAGAGGAACTGTAAACTGGAAAATACCAATCAAAGTTGTTGCTTGGGTCATAAGTTGTAAAATGACAGTAAAAGGTTGAGCAATACTGAAATGTTGCAAAAGGCAGTTACAAAACAAAAGTAAAAGTAGGCACTATTGGATGTTCTCGGAAGAGATGTCATGTTTGGAGGAACAACATCAGTTCATTCATCTGTAAGTGTATTAGAGATGTGATGGATTCTGGGAGGAGTTATGATACATTGTTCGGTTTTGCTGAAACATGAAACTTTCCTCCAGTCTGCCCTCTAGTGTTCTTGCGTGTAATGTGTTAAATTCACCAGGTTTACCACATTCACACAATCTTAAAAATCGATCTTCCTAAATCCTTCCTTCTGGAGCTGTAGAACATTTCTGTTGTATAAAAATGACTAAGTGGGCTCAAACCCAAAACTTCAACTTCATTACTGCGGTAACAAATGTCGATAGAACTTAAGTTACATTGATCCTGAAACATCCTTTATTTTAGAGTTCAGTAAAAAAAGATCCAGCTAAAGCCGAGATGATTTTAAGGGGGTGTGAATGTGTCTTTCAGGTGCTGGGGGTCAGAGGTCACTGACCTCGACGGCAGTAATATCCCAACATCTTGCACTTCTCACAAAGGTTCTGCGGATGTTCTTTACTCTGATCGGACACATCCAGACCATCCGGTTTCTCCAGAGGACACTGTCGGGGTAAGAGAAAGAATGCGAGATAAACTACACTCAGTACATACATCTGATCCTTATTCTTTCAAAAGCTGACGCTCAGTTTGAGCCGCTATTTTCTAACCCACGTATGCAAGTACGAGTAAGATGATCATAAAGAGTCATCTGAAAAGCATTTGTATGGTTTAGAGGCACATGTGGAGAACGTTATTAAACGTCTGGAGCGTTCCGGAGAGAATTTTCATGCAGAAACTCACCAATCTCTAACTTTCCACACGGAGCACAATGTGCCAAACGCTCGATCTCACGCCAGAACATCACCATTACACCAGATTAACAGCTTCCACATGAATATCCGGAGGTAATAACAAACATCTGCTCTTCAGCTTTCACTGTTTCAAAACATTCTGCCGTGGTTTTGTGCAGATTACGTTCGGAAACACACTCACTAGGGTCCCTCTGTAGTGTGCCAGTCATCATCTGTCATGTCTTTGTGTTTTCACACAATCCGTTTACCTGTTTATATGGATAGACGTTTATGTGGCATTTGATGCATTCTTGTCCCATGTTTGCCCAAGAGTTTCCACTCATCCACTTTCTCTTGCATTTGGGACACTTGTACTCCCCGAAGCATCTCTTCTTCCCCTGATACGGGGTCAGACCCTCACCTTTAGGACGAGCCTGAAAGTGCACGTAAAGAGTTTTGAGACGGGTCTGATGGCACCGCTCTGCATGTGACTAATATCTGATGAGATGCAAGCCGGTAGATCTGGGAGGAGATGTTTCTTCTGTCATCGCTGGAGGAAAATGAGGGTTCGACTCTATGTTTGTTATTCTGACCACCAACATTCTCTAAAATGTGCTTGAATGATAAAAGATGTTTGTCAGGCACTTACGTGAGCAGCGCTGCCCCAAAAACACTCTGAACCGCCCGTCTGTGACTCATACAACCTTCAAGATATTAAATACTGACCACAAAACAATTCATCCCAAACCTCCGTTATCATTTATTTACTCATTTCAAACCCATTAGACACAATAAGATTCTATATATCATCCAGATTGTGATGCTTCTGAAAAGAAACTCTTTCATTTGTGTTTGGTTTACATTCAAAGATTTAGGAGTGAGTTTGGTACAACTAGGGCGAGAAAATGAATGATAACCGAAGTTTAAACTGTGAGTTGTGGTCCCTCAGAGAGGCCCCCTGTAACCCGGCAACAGCATCCGGTCCTCGTCTATATGACCAACTTCATCCCTGAGACACAACCAAATATTACCAGCTGGAAATAAGAATCAGGTGAGAGTAAAACACAGTTTGCATTGGGTAAACTCACATTTAAAAATAGTTGTGTTTATTGTGTTTGTGGATGATGATGTCCTAATGGTAAAATAAGCATCTTTCCATAAGACAAAACAATCACAGATGAGATCTCTTTAATATCTCTTAGGCATCAGTGAAATCGAAAGTATTGCTGAAGATTTACTGCGTCTCCGATATTTCTCCTTAGAAATGAGTCAGAAATGTCTCATGAGAGTTTGAGAAGAGACGTCAACAGTGTGTCAAACTGAGCTCAGATTCAAAAGTCAATCTTATTAAAGATCTCAATATCAACTCAAACATTCTCATCACATTTGCTCAAATCTACAAGCTACATTCATTTACACCTCCAGCCTCTTCATGTGTCTCAACAATTACACTCTCATCTGATTCTCTCTTTATTTCTCCAAAGAGAAACATCTCAGACTAAGTTGAAACTTAAATGAAACCCAAGTTTTAGAATAAACTGAAATCTATATTCTCAGTCTCTACGGTTCTCTGTCTCACACACCGTCCGCCCTTAAAGCTGACGTCACACCTCACAGCCTCATTTTCCCAGAGTTCCAGAGTGGCGTGAGGACTGGCCATCAGCGTTTCTTTCCCATCTGGAAGTCATCAGATGAAACAATGGTGAGCGGCCACGGCTCTCGTGAAAGCTGGGTTAAAGCCTCTCATACACACACAATATCTCTCCTGTATTGTGTTAAGTCGTGTTGTGTTTGACGCAGGAGTACAGCTGGTGTTCTGTTGAGATGTCCACAACTCATCTATTTAACTACAACTTCCTGCACTCACGCTTTGAGAGGCTTTTAAAGGAGAACACCAGTTCTGTAAGAGCGAGAGGAATGACATGACTGAAATAATGCGGCTTACTGAGGAGAGATGTCTTCGTATTCAGTTTTACACATGATATGTGTTCGCATCATAAAAGTGGGTGAACAAAAATGATTCTCGTGCTCTTTTATCCTGGACCAATAAGCACCAACTAGAACTCCTTAACGACGGCATAACATCTCCCTAGCAACCACTCCCACTGCCCAAGCATCACTTAAGCACTGACGTGTTCGTCAGATCTGTAAAATATGACTCGCATTATAAAGTGCGATTGTGTGAACACAATAGCGCATTCCTGAAGCAGTGCATTCTGGGACAGGCCGTCTCAATAGAAACATGACCTAGTGTTTCTGTAGGGCCATATGTTTAAGCTTGAGTGTAATATTTCCCAAAAGCCTCTTCGATAACTTCAGAACATGAACACATGGCTTCCACACACCTGACTGATGCCTGTGAAACACACCGTATAGATGTGTTATTGATGGTCACTGTATGTAAAGCCATGTGGTTTTCTGCTCTTCCGATATTGACTACCTCCTCGTTCTGCCAGGTACAAACAAACACTGCAAAGCATCGTCTTGTTGTCTAAAAATCGAAACGGTTTTAAGATATGTTTACTTGACAAGAAAAACGTCTTGTTTTATGGAAGAAAGTATAAGAATGAAGTAAGATTATGTTTTAAACAAGCAAAACATCTGCCTGTGGCGTTAGAAAGATAACCTTGAATTAGGTATTTAAGAAACAGGTGAAACTCAATTCAAGATGATTTTTCTCTCCCCACTGGCAGATTTGTTACTTAATTCTTATGTTTTCTTTTATAAAACAAGACTAAATATCTTGGGTCAATTTCCTTATCAATAAATAAATGTGTCTTGATTTGAAGGGACAGTTCACCTAAAAATAAAACTTCTGTCATGAATTTCTCACCCTCGAGTTGTTCCAAATCTGTAAAAAAGATATTTGGAAAAATGCTTGTAACCAAACAGTTCTTGGACCTCACAGAAGGAAAAATTACAATGGAAGTCAAAAGTGCCCCAGAACTGTTTGCTTTTCTACATTCTTCACAATATCTTCTTTTGTGTTTAACAGAACAAAACAAATGATAGAGTCATTTTCCGACTATGGGAGTCAATGGGGACCAAGATCTGTTTGGTTACAAGTATTCTTCCAAATATCTTTCTCTGCGTTCATCAGAACAAAGACATTTAGACTGATTTTGAACAACTCGAAGGCGAGTAAATGATGACAGAATTTTTATTTTCGGGTGAACTGTCCCTTTAAGAATTTTGGGATATTTTTATTTAGAAAGCAAGACAAAACGCTTATTAAGAAGTTCATTTCTTTGCAGTGAAAAAGCTGAGTTTTAAACTGAGGAGGACTGAGCACATGAATGAACAGCAGATTCATTCAACTCTTTGAAGGGGCGGTTTCCCATACGGGGATTAGATAAAGCCAGGACTAGGTTTTACTTCAATTAGGACATTTACATGTTTTGAGAAGTGAAGACGTGCTGACGTCTGACGTTTGAGGGTCTTTTGTCATCTTCATCGGTCGGTGTTGCCACGAGAGGTGAAAAATCTGTATCGTGTTTCATAAACAATTCACATCTGGAGCTCATTACAGATCTGTGCCTGCTGTGAACACACACACTTCTCTACTGCAATGATTTCTGGGTAATAATGGTGCAATGCAGGTCAGTTACAGTAAATACCTTTCGGATGAAATCATTACAGTGACTAAATACTTCAATAAACTGATCTGTAATCAATCATACAGAACTGAGAATCATCTCACATGGGCAGTCTTTGATGTAATGGCCTTTAGTGAAGCACAGGTGACACAGGTAGTTGGGTGGTGGTTTCTTGCAGGGTTTGTGAGGTTCACAGGTGCGCGAGAGGAGAGAGATGCCGTCCGTCAGAGAGCTCAGACCCTCCAGGATGTTGTTCAGAGAGCCGTACGGAGACAAGCTCTTATACAAACCGCTTTCTCTCTGCAGAAAGGACAACACATCTATCTCTGTGACGGACTGAGACGCGGCTTGATACAGAACAAGTTATTTGTTGTATAAAAGATGAAAGCTCTTTATAAATGTCTGCCTGTAAGAAACACATCATCATCTCTGTGTTGAAGAGAGAATGCTCAGTTTTCCTCAATAAGTCAAACTTGATTTTTAAAACGCGTTCAAGTTTTAGATCTGACCAAATGCTCCGTATGGAGAGAGTCCTTGGCATATTCTGTGCTGTAACACTACTGTTTAAAAACATTGAGTGTAAAGTTGACTGATGTTGTTATTTGTCCCGATATCATCTTGTAAATAAAAACTGTTTTGCATCTTTAATTCAAGTTCCTGTGAAATGTTTTGGCAGTCAATAATGGGGATCAAAGGAGGTCAAACATTGCAGCGAGCTGATGATCTATCGTCTACGCATTTGTTTATGTGATTTGCTTTATTGCGCATCTGTCTGTCTAGTTGTGTTTTAACAATATAGGTTAAATAATACATTTATATCATTTGTAGTAATAAATCACATTCTGGAGAAGGCGTACAGTACGATTTAAGATGCATGTGTGATCCTGCTCCTCACCTGTGTGCTGTGGTGCTGATGAATGAAGTTTGAGATGATGTTGGTTTGGAGATGTGAGTCCAGCTCTGGTTTGATCTGCTGGTTTCCATCATCACACGAGTCCTGCAGGGACAGATAAACCCAGTTCAGGAGATGCTCATCTAGAGCTGATATCAAACTCATCTTCATATGAAACATCCAACATTACTATCCTATCCTGAGGTCAGTGGATTGTGTGTCTCTGACACTGATGATAGTGTTGAGAAATAAGACTGGACAGTCTCTGTGTAGTTTCAGCTCAGAGGAACAGCATTTGCTGTAGACTCGTCTTATGAATATTAATGAGCTGCAGCGTCGCCATTGGATGGCTAGCACACGAATTATATATTCACAAGTAGTGTTTGACATTCATGCGCAAGTACAAATATTTTCTACAAGTGTGGAGAGTAAAGAGAATAAACTTCTAAAATTGAAGATTATTTTAAAAAGTCCGTTTGGTGTTTTATATGTCAACGGATGGGTTGTGAATAGGCCTACGTCTACACAAAGAAGAAACAATTGTGTGATTGTATTGCCTTATGTGTAGCTAAAAAAAACGTAAAGTAGGACATCTTTTGTTCTCTTTAACAAACATTTACGATTTCTAGTGTGCTAAAGTGTGGTAAAATCAAGACCAATGTGTTTGGAGAATGAAATGACTGTAAATGGACATTCCGCCCTCTAGTGTTCATGCGCGAGTATTGCACGTTTTTATTTACTGTTAACTTCATAAACAAACAAGGCATATAGTTAAATCTATAAATATAACAAATCTTCTTCTGCCTCTGATTGAGCATTACCTGTAATTGTATAGAAGAATGAAAGTTATTTAAAGTAAAGCTGTTTGTTACAGGTGTGTATGTGAGTGTCTATCACTGTATTTGTGTGTACTTTTCACATTAACTTTAAGTGAAAGTGACCTATTAGTCAGATATGGTGACCCATACCCGAAATGTGACCTCTGCATTTAACCCATCCAGAGAGTAGTGAACACACGCACAGCAAGTGGTGACCACACGTACACCCGGAGCAGTGTAATCATTTGTATTAATAACTTATCTTATACTTAGGTATAAAATATATACATTACAAATTTTAAATAAAGCATAAATAAAAGTGAAAATAAAATAAAACACAATTAAGTTTTTAAAAGTGGATACAATATTCATTTATTTAAGTTTTTTGATCATTTGTAATAGTATTGTTAACTGTTGTATAGTATCAGTGTGGAAACTTCGGCTCAGCATGTTGTAATGGTCAATAAAGCCTGATAAAAATTCTTAGTAAAGGTGAATGCATGGTGTTTCCCTGTGTGACGTAATGCTAGTGATAACATCCATTCACCTGCCAGGTTGTTTTTTTTAATTTTTTTAATCTCTGACAGACTCGTTTTTCTTCTGTTGTCCACACACGCTTCTGGTGCAACTGATGCCAACCCCCCCCCCCAAACCTCTCCTGTACTTCTGAACATGTTTATTTGAAGGAGATATGCATTCTCTCTCTCTCTCTGAACAGATGAGAGGGCAGGACACACCCGCCACTGGTGAAACACACTGTCGTTTTCATGCAAATCTTGTGTTTTGTTTGTGTTGGACACGTCATGTCACAAGCTTTCACATGACGTTCACTTGGACTGTCCTGCTGTGACTATTCACATTTAGGATGAAAAAATGTAGCCTCAAATATCCGCAGGGCTTAAAATATCATTGCTGCTTAGGTGATTTAAACAAATCTATATTCCAATGGAAGCCAGGCTATTCCATTACAAAATAACGTGGCTTGTTTTGATGCATCTTATTACTCTTATACAAGATCAAACTTACAAATCTTACAGACAATGAAGGAGGAACTCATAAAGAGAAGAGGGAGTGGGCTCTTTGGAATTGGGTCTCCACCTAGCAACCAAACAGAATACCTTAGCAACCATCCGTGTGCCTTTAGTTAATGTAATTATGTAGGTTGTTCATATATGAACGCCTGCGTTTGTTTCGTCCCTCGTGCACGAGAGGAAGTGAAGTGTGTTTGCTCTCGTGTTGGATCTGACTGGATGTGTGAGGAAAGACAGACAGGTCACACCCACTGCCACACACACACGGACACACTGTCCACATTACACACACATCACATCTACACGCTTCCGGATTCAGTCCACGGACACGCAGCGCGAGAATCACTTCATCCATTCCTGTAAGTATCATTTACAATGTTAACGCGCGCGATATTGCAACAATGTATCGAGCTTTCGCGGTCATTTCCGCCCTGTTCATTTATGACACGCACTAAATGTAACAAAATATAAATTCCACCCATCATTCATTCCGCGTTAAACTTCTTCAGCATCTCTGTCGATGTGTTTTTGTATAAAGTGAATGTGGTTTTAATGTGGTTTGTTCTCGGGGTGGTTCCGGCCGGTTTGTTTGTGTGAGTTGTGTAATCTTCACAAATATTCGGCTGCCATTTTTGTTTGGTTGAGGCCGATGGGACTGGGACAGAATAGTGTGTAAAGTTCACACTGAATGTAGTGTGTAGTATACGAGTGTGTGACTTTCAGGTGTTCAGTGCTTCAGCAGTTCACGTTTGAACACGAGATGTGCACGAGCAGGTTGCATTGCTGTCATGCAGCTGTGTGGTTCTGCTTCCCTGCGGTTTATACTGAACTCCCACTCAGAGTGAAAGAGGGAAATCTTCTCTTAAAGCTGCAGTGTGCAGTAGAACACACCTGATAAACCTGCTGGCCCACCGACACAAGTACTGTACATCATCTCATCTTGTGATTTGATATGTTAACACCTGTTTATATATACAAAAAAATCTCATCATGTGACTGGAGTGTTGGCTTTTCTGTAATAGGTAAAGATTACTCATTACTTTCAAATGTTTAATTGTAAAAATGTACAGTATGTGTTTCGTGTGTCTATTCATAGCTCATCATCACATACAAATATGAATATTGTAATAATTAATGTATTATTAATGTATAATCAGTGTACATTAATAAATGAAGAGTTTGGTTCCAAAATGAGAGAACTCCGTATTTAGAATTTTTCAAAAATCAAGTTTTTTTTATTGTGCATTTCAATTAATATCAGTCAAACTGCAGTTGGTTTGTTTTGATTTAAGCCATAATAACTCAAAAAAAAAAAAAAAAAATACAGCTAACTAACACAATAAAAACATTATAACACAATAAAAAACAAGATTTTTGAATTTGTAAAAAAACAGAGTTCTCAGTTTGGAACCAAACTCTTCGAATACTCTTGTTGAAATGTTTTTAGTTCTATAGCTTTTTTGTAATACGATTTTTATTGTCGCAGAGTGTCAACGTACAAAGAAAAATATGTAAAAAAAATAAACGTCAGTTTTCAGATGTATAGTTATGTTCACTGTTATGTTTAATTAATATATTTTTTGGGCTGCAAGATACATAGAAACTATCAAAATGTTTATTACAATGGTTTGCAAAAACTGGATAATTTGAACACTTCAAAAAGTTATGTATGTTCACTGCTTTAGGTCGATGCGCATAACAGAAAAGTCATGCTTTTTATTTGCAAATGTGAAGCATGTATGATTGAAGGTTTAATACCAAAATGTTTTAGTATAATTTAAATAGATTTTACAACCTTTAAGCATTATAGTATCTCAGATTGCATTATTTAGAAATTTATCACGCATCACATTTTTCTTCAATGCTGTGCAGCCCGAGATATAGATGATATTATATTAGTATTAATGTATGTCATGTTGCAGCTCTCTGATGTCACTGCTTGACATGATGAACAGTTTTAGGAATCTAGATTGACACCCAGTGACATTGGAGGCTACATTTGCAACCTTGTTAGTACCCATTCTGGTTCATGTTGGAGAAATCTGCATACAGTTACTGATATATTTATTATTTATCTCCAGGTGTCAAAGATGAGTTACCCCGGATACCCCCCTGCAGGTGGAAGCTACCCGCCTGCATCCGGACCGTATCAGCAGACCCCAGGTGCCTACCCACCCCAACCCGGCGCTTATCCGGCCCAGGGAGGATACTTTCCACCTCAGCCGGGAGCATTTCCTCCTGGAGCCGGATACCCACAACAGGGTGGAGGATACCCTCCTCAGGCTGGGGGCTATCCAGCTGCTCAGGGTGGAGGATTCTTCCCACAACAGGCGGGTGGTTACCCCGCCGCCCAGCCCGGGGGCTACCCGACCGCCCAGCCCGGCGGCTACCCGACCGCCCAGCCCGGCGGCTACCCGACCATGCCCCTTGCGGGTGAGTGCTGTTAGCGAAATTCATAAAAGGTTATGATGTGAAAACTACGTTTTTGATGTCCGGACAGGTGTCTGTAGAGCCTCTTGTTCAATAAACATTGATCTTAAAATCAAAAGTGTATGGCTAAACATCATTGCTGAAATGTTGTACTTAAATCAGATGCATTGTCTCTTGCTTTATCCTCGTGAACGTGACTTTGTAGATCAAAGACAACCTGCAGAATGATTCAAACATGATTTGTTTTGACATGGATGTGACGTGGATCGTTGTCAACGTTTAATCTGAGTTGTGTTATGTTGGCAGGTGGATGGGGCGGTCAGCCTGGCTTTGGAGCTGTAAGCATCTCTTTATTTCTACATCTCATGTTGTGTCTGATCCAGTTTGTTGTGTAGTTTTTCAACGCATAGACATTTGTAAAGCAGTAGTTCACTCATAATGAAAATTATTTTATTAATTACTGTGCATTACAGTTTATCACCGTTAACTTAAACTATTCAAACATTTGTGTAAAATGAAATCAAAATATACTGAATCCTACATTTCCTTTCGAAAAACCTACTACCAATAAGAAAAATGAGAACTGTTGCATTAGCAATAAACAGAGATATGTTTAAGTTGAGTGACTAAAATGAACTGAAACTAAAGTCAAAATAAATTAAACCTATATAGAATTCCAAAAATAATAGAAGGACAAAATCGCATAACAAAATTAACTAAAATTAACATGAAAACTAAGCATAAATAAAAGCTGATTCAAAACATTATTAAAATACTATATTATCAAACTATTGCTTTTTTATTTTTGTAGTGTATCAATAACAATCAAAAAGACCTCAAATTAATAAAACAAATGTTATAAAGTAAATAAAACTTAAAAGTCATAATGATAATCATCTTTGAAAATGTCTTAAAGGTGTCCTGAACTGGGCTTGTTTATTGTTTTATACTGTTGTATGAGGTCTACTCATGACGTTTGCTTGGTTTTTACATTCAAAAACATCAAAATCAATAAGTAATAGGCTATTTTCTACCCCAGTTTGGAGGCTGTCTCAACAAACACTCGGTTTTTAAGTGCGGGCCGCATTGAAGACTTGGAAGTAAACACCCACTGCTATGATTGGATGTTTCACCCACGTGAGCTGGAACGTCTTTCAAAATAAGCTTCAACCACGTATTCCTAATATCAGAATCCGAAGGAAGCGACTGTGTTCTTTCACAACCAGGCGCTGCACAATGTTGCATGTTTGTTGCTTGGTTGCTCTAAATAAAAATAACAGTGAAACAAGTCCTCACTTTTGCACATATGACACGGGGCTAGCCGCTCTCGAGAGCCCTTCGCTAAAGTGACAGGTTTGCCAGATCTTCACAGAAAAAAATAAGTAAATAAAGACAAGACGAAAATAAACCTTATAATGCAAATTGTTTATTTATTTTACGACCAAAAAATCTCAAAAACCATTTATTAAGACCTAAGTGCTGAGGCTTTTGGATCTAAGACCAAACAACAAGAATAAAAGCGCTTATTAATAACGAACATGGCAACACTGCCTTCCGAGCATAAACACAACACAGCGTGTCTATCACGGACAAAACAAATCTTTTGCCGAAAAATATGTCACTATGGTTACCAGTTTGTCAATCATCACAAATGCAGGAGTGTGTACTACGTGTACATGGCTAAAGTCATTCGCGAACCAGTGGGCGGGGCTAGAGAAGTAGTCGTTGATATTCTTCTGTGGAGGCGGTGTTCAACCTATAAATGACGTCATAGATAAGAGCATTCCAGGGCCTGGCGTTCGCTGGGCCTGGTGTCAACAAAAGTTGTCATTTCAGTAACAAGGGCGTCTTCAGTTCTGACACTTACAGGATGTTCGCTTGAATACGATTCCCTTTTATATAACAAAAGCTCAGGTTAAAATCGATTTCTTAATGCATGACACCTTTAACTCTTATAACTGCCCCTGTGTGTGTGTGTGTGTAGCCGGGAGCGGGTATGCCTCAGGGTTACCCCGGCGTTCCTGCCCCAGGACAGCAGCCCATGCCATCATACCCCGGTGCTCCAGTTCCCAACCCGTCCATGCCCGGATACGGAGGAGGTGTTCCAGCTGGACCCGCCGGACCCGCTGTTCCTGCAGTCAATGTGAGCGACGGTCAACTTCATGACCCTGCGGTTATTTCACTTGGTTCAGTGGACACGTGTTTGTCTTGAGCTGATTTTCTCTTATATTTGTCATAACGTCTGTGTAGAGGGGTTACCGTGGTACCCTAAAGGATTTTCCTGGTGCTGATCCACTCAGAGATGTTGAGGTCTTGCGGAAAGCCACGAAGGGCTTCGGTGAGAATGAACAATGTGTAGAACAACATTCTCAGACGGAGCGATCGGAGACGTGCATGAGTGAATCTGTGTTTTGTTTGCGTCACAGGAACTGATGAGAACGCTATAATCGAGCTTCTGGGCAGTCGATCCAACAAGCAGCGCGTGCCGTTGTTAGCTGCTTACAAAACCACCTACGGCAAAGTGAGCATTCATGAAAAAAGCATCCCATTTTTATTACCATAGTATTTCATGGTGAAAGAGCGATCGTTGCATTTTCTGATTCACAGGATCTGATCGGTGAGCTGAAGTCAGAACTGACAGGAAACTTTGAGAGTCTCGTCCTGGCGATGTTAAAGTCTCCCGCTCAGTTTGATGCTTCAGAACTCAAGGCGGCCATAGCGGTGAGACTTAAGGAGTTATTCACTCTTTGAATCCAAGACTGAGGGATGAATAAATGCAAAATCCTGACAGACTTCAGAGAAAAAGTGTCTTTGACTTGTCCGTACCTCTGAAAACAAGTGAATATGATGATGTTTGTGTGTGATCAGGGTGCAGGAACTGATGAAGCCTGTCTGATCGAGATTCTGTCCTCTCGTTGTAATGCTGAAATCCAGGAGATCAACAGGATCTATAAGACGGGTGAGTCGATGTTGTCGTACTCTAAAGATCCTAGAAGATGCTTTGAGTTAATGGACATTTATTAAATGCTCTTGAAAACTCTTTGTTGTTTAGACTACGGGAAAAAACTGGAAGACGCCATCAGCAGCGACACGTCTGGACATTTCCGTCGCTTGCTCATCTCCCTCTCTCAGGTAGACTTTCTGTCTCTCCGTCTGTCGCTGCAAACATAAACAGTATATATAACATATATAAATATCTAATAAAGGGTTCATCTTTGCTTTCAGGGTAATCGAGATGAGAAGGAGACTGTGGATATTTCTCTGGCCAAGCAGGATGCTCAGGTTGAGAAAACAGACTCTATAATTGCTTATATTGTCTTATATTTACATTTACGCTTTTATCCAAAGCTTCTTACATTGCATTATACTCTACATTTGTATAGTTTTTTCACCCGCGACCTAGGCGTTGCTAGTGCCAGGCTCAAACCACTGAGCTACATGGATGTATTTTGAGCTGCATGTGTCATGTTTGTGTTATAGAAACTCTACGCGGCAGGAGAAAAAAAAGTCGGCACGGATGAGTCTCAGTTTAATGCCATTCTGTGTGCTCGCAGCAAACCTCATCTCAGACAAGGTAAAAACCTCCAGCCCACCGCGGTTAAACACAGGAAGCACAGGAAGACCTTTGACTTCCTTATTCACCCGCGAGCATTTAATGTCAGTCATCTAGAAAATACAAAGACATTCATTTTACTTCCCGAAACATCCACATCAGCTGTTTGGATTGTTGTCATTTGCTCATTATTCTTTTGAAACCATGTGACTTGATTTTTAAGATCTTGCCTTTAACACACACAGGCAGACGTCTAATAAAATAGTTTACCAGCGAAGTATGTCTTTTTTCTGAACAAGGACAGTTTCTAGCTCCAAACTCAAAAAAGAAAAAAAGAAATCCTCAAGATTAAAAAACATAGTAGTTTTTGTTTTTCACAATTATAGCTGAAGTTGAAAATCATCTGTGACTGTCAATTAAAGTATTGAAATGTAAATTAAGTGACAGTGTGCTGATGTTTGCAGTTTTTCATGAGTATCAGCAAATGTGTGGAAAGGACGTCGAGAAGAGCATCTGCGGCGAGATGTCCGGAAACGTGGAGTCTGGCATGGTGGCTGTGGGTGGGTACTCCACTCTGATTGGTCCTGAGCAAAACCTTCAGCCAATGGCAGATCTAGTTAAAGCGGACGGGACATTACAGCTCTGAAACAGATTAAAACATAAACGAGCGTGCGAGTGACACGTTTGCTTTGAATAAGATGCAGATTTGAGCATAAAATGCCTACATGTTTTGCATATGGAAATATGGCTCTTATTTCAGCAGACTTGTAAAATGACTCTCTAAATCTCTCTAAACATTAGATTTCTAACTCTAGTTTTATTTACTGTAAGTAAAACATGGATGGCAATGTTGAATAGATTATTGTATTTATTATCAATAATAGGAATAAGTAGATATGTGCTGTTTTGAAGAAAATGAGAGAGGTTCGTGCCATGTGATGTTGTCCTGTGATTTGCTGTGTTTTTCAGTGAAGTGCATTAAAAACACTCCTGCGTACTTTGCCGAGCGTCTGCACAAGGCCATGCAGGTAAGTAATGTGATGTTGTGTACATAACACGTGTTCTGTTATATTCATACACGTCTGGACTCACACAGCCGCTGGTTTGAGGGTTCGATAAAAACAGTTTTTTCATTCAATTTAATTTTGACCATTTTTTTGCATATTGGTTCTTTATACTGTAAATTTCATTTTTGCTCTTGTTTAATATTTATTTTTAGTATTTAGTATCTTGGTTTGTATTTCATTGTCTAACCCGTCTTTCTCTTGAAGATAAAAAAATATATACAGTATATATATTTAATTGTACCAAAGTAAGAGACAACTCTAAGAACAAAGTTTATTTAAAACATTTAAATAAAAATACATTTGGTAAAACAGTATATGTGTAGGTTTCTTATATTCATGTGCTATCGTTGCGTCTTTGAAATGTTGGGAATGTGTCATGTTTTATTTTATTAAAACTGGTACATGTGTGTTTCAGGGTGCCGGTACCAAAGATCGGACTCTGATCAGGGTCATGGTGTCTCGCTCTGAGGTGGACATGTTGGATATCAGACAGGAGTATTTGCGTCTGTACGGGAAATCTCTCTACACCGCCATCTCTGTAAGTCACACACACATGATACATTATTGCTGCTTTGATGCAATGCAAATTGTAAAAGGGCTATAAAAAATTAAATAAAATTGTACTGTAGTAAAAAACTCATCACACACTTTTAATTCTTTTATATCTTTATTGTGTGTGTGTGCGCGCAGGCTGACACGTCTGGTGATTATAAAAAGCTTCTCCTGAAGCTCTGTGGTGGAAGTGACTGAAGAAACAGAAGACCGACAATCACAAACGTGCCATCGTCATATTAATCGAATACATATGAATAGTTACGTAACCTCTCTGTAGAGTCTTTGAAATACTGTACTCGCACTTCATAGCCAAATTAACATTTCATTTGTGCCTCAGAAATATTATGTAATATTACTCAATTGTTTTATTCTGTTGTCAATATCTAATCAGACTGTGCATGATTTCTATAGATATATTTTTGCATCATTATACGTTTACGTTATCTTCAGTACCGGATGCCAAATATGGGATCATGACTGCATTTGTGCCGTTGTTGAACATACTGGATCATCCCTCGAATAGAAATACAATCTGTTCTCCATTGAACATAACCAGACACATTTTAAATGCCTTAGAAAATGTTATATGCCTCGGAAAACTGAGTAACTTGAAGTGCTTTATGTCATAGTTTATATAGTGAGCTTTATGATATCTACGCAAACACAGTTCTCTAAAGATTATAAAGGATTATGTCAATCATTATTAAAATAAACACAATGTAATAGAATGTCAGTCATCATGAAGGTCTTATTGCATAAATCTCACAGAAATGTCATATTTCACCCCAAAATCGAAAGAAATTACATCTTGCATAAAATGTCCTTTACGACCAGATTTATTTAAAAATAATGTAGAAAGAAACTGAATAATCATGAATTCATTATCTCCATTACTGTAATGTAATTTACATTCGCATTTTTAAAAATGGTTTATTATTGTCAGAAATAATGTCACAGTACAGTTTTTCTGATATGCAGTTTATTTCTTTTGATGTTGGTCTGAAATATGATGACGGGACAGGTTTGTGTGAATTTTTGTGACTGCACCAGCAGAGGACAGTAAAGTCACCCATCATTCTTCATGTTCATCTCTAGTGTACAAAAGCTTTATCACCTGTTTATATGTTGTTCTGTTTATTGACAATGAAGTCTCTTTTAATTCAGGGATTAACTGACCTGTGTTTGTAATATGTTCACTAAACCAACTAATCTTTCTTTAACACACATCAGTGTGTGTGGAGAAATAAAGTCATCATGAATGATTCTCAGTGAGGTCACGCCGCATCTCTCTTTCATTAGACAACAAATGCACATGGGAGTGGCACAAAAATAGACGAGATTTGCATTTCAAAAGCATTTTGAACCTTGCCAAGCATAAACAAAGAACTTTCTTCATTGACCTGACAAAATACAAGACCACAATCATTCAAATCAATAATGAAATGCTATTTTCTATAACAAATTGTAGTGCCATTTGGTGTGTTTAGTTTACTCTTTCTATTACAATTAGATTATTAATTGATTTAAATTAAATAATGTTGAAAATAGTCAACCAAAATTATTATTATTTTTTAGTTAATGTGTGTGCACCATATCAACTCTGTGGCAAATAAAGTTATTTTAATAGTTATTGGAAATATGTGTGATTATATAAACTCTCACCCTCACTGGGTGTTTAATATGGAAACTCAGCTCAGCGGTACCCAGCTGGACTTTATTCAACAGCTTTGACAGGGAATTTATATTACCTTGAAAACTTTGTGAACCAACAAACCATGACATCTGCAGTGCAATGAAAAAGACTGGGGCTAGTTGTCACAATCAGGATAGGCTTATTTTTGTGTCAGAATCTGTACAGACAAAACCCTTTATAGTCCAAATGCTATTCCACATTTACACTTTTTCCCATTATACATTTCACAAGTAGAATCTTTGTAAGATGCCTTCTGGCACACTAAAGCAATAAATAAAGAATAACAACATTAAAAAAAAAACGAAATGATGGAAACGCTCTTATAAAAGTCAACACAAGAACACATTTTTCATAAAATAATTCAAAGGTATTGCAGAACATTTATGACCCACCTCATGTGTAGGATCACTGCATACATTGAGCTGGAAAATGGTATCTTGACATTATCTCAGAAAAAAGGTCATGAAATACGCGTGTTTTGTACTTATAGAAGGAAACTAGTTTATGGCGCAAGACGTCACATGACGCTGCAGTTTTCTAAATATATATTTTTTTTTTATTTGGAAAAAATGTAACGTTTTGTTAACAGATAAATAAATAATGTATAATTATTATGCAAACATAGCAACAACAACTTGGTAGTGAACGCCCAAGTGCACCGCGTCACATACCCCGCCTCTCTCTGTCTCTCTCGACTCCATCTCGTTAAACCGGTTTGATTGGCAAGTTAAAGACCCGCCCTCTCCTCATTTCCTCCTGTCTATGCGGTGTGAATGACACACCGAAGTCCCGCCCTCGTCTTTACGCTCCTCCCGCTGCTTTGTTTTGATTGGCAGATGATAGCAGCGGCGGAGTGGTGGAGTCATGGCGGAGCTCGTCCCTCAGAAGATTCACGGGACTTTCTGACAGACTCTCAAACTTTATAACAAATAAAATCATGATCGAAAGCGAGTTAAAGTGTCGGGCTCCGTCAGGCCACCTTCAGGCGACCGGAAACAGAAAACAAGCAAAGATGTGATACTCTCCGAACCGAGGGAAAAGTCATTTGAGTCCGTTGAAACTCCACAAATATGGCTTCTTGTTTCTTTCAGTTTCACGCGAAAAACTCTTTAACGGGAGCTGCGGTGCTTTCGTTTCTGTAGCGATGGATCCGAAGCACATCGAGTTGTTAGAGCAGGTCCAGCAGAAGTTGTCGGACTGCGTCACAGATGTGGACCGGGTTCTGGAGCTGCTGGTCCGGTCCGGTAGTCTGAGCCCGGCCGAGCGGCTCGAGCTGGAGCAGAACTGCAGCGGCAGCGCGGAGAAGACCCGTCTGCTCGTCAAGATGCTGGTGGAGAAGAAGGACAGAGATCACTTCCAGGAGTTCTGCTGGGCTCTGGAGAAAACCCAGCCGCTTCTGCTCAGCTCTGTGCTGCCTGTGGACGAGCTCAACACGGGTAAAAACATCCAGAACATTCCTGTGAACTCATGAAATCACTTTAGTTTGACTGTAGTTTTATTACAGCAATATACAAATAAACAGGGGACAGAAATGTCATTTAACCAGCGTGCGAATGATTACACACGAAACAACAAATATATTGTCTGTCTGTCTGTTCATATTTCTTTCTAACTTTGTCTTAATCTATATAATCTATTTATCTTTGTCTGTTTATACTTGTCTTTATATGTCCGTCTCTTCTGTCTTTCTATCTCTTTGCTTTTTTGCACTTGAGTGTCTCAATTTTATGTGTGTTTATTCATTAATAAATTATGGGGAATCTTATTTAATAAAGTTGTGAATAGGGATGCACCCATAGGACTTTTTTTGGCCGATACCGATTTTAACAAACAACTATCCTCAAATACAGATATTGGGCAATTGCATAGTACTTTACAACACTAGTTAGTTTTTTATGCATTAAATTAATTTGACTGAACATGAATTGGATCCATTTAACATTTTAAGAGAGGCACAAATTAAGATAAAAATACAATAAGACAACATGATATTGACAATATTCATCCATCCATTCATTCATCCATTCACAACATTAACTCATGATTTAACATTGAACATTTCTTTAATAAACTTATATAAAGTCTGTGCTGTTGCTATTTAATTATTTTGCTCAGAGAAAAACGTTGGATTATTCAGACATGCAGTTCGTTAATAAACCGATATGCCGATGGTGTTAAATTAATCCGATTAATATCGGTGGCCGATACATTGTGCATCCCTAGTTGTAAACGATGAAGTAAAACATGTCAGGCTGTAGTCTGGTCTCACTGCTTGACACAACAAATATTTCATATTCTAAAATGCATTTGTGAATATTAAAATATTGAATATTAAAACATCATAAAGTAAGTCAGTGAAGTCATAATAACTATGATTATTGAACGTGTATGTCTATGCTAACGGCTCTGATGTGGCAAGTGTTTATTTGATATAAATCCCATGTGTGGGAAGCTGAAAGTGTTTTTCATGTCGCTCGCATATATCATTACACACATGTTCTCTTGATATGTGTCACTATATTACACATGATCAGTCGGTTCGTGACCTCTTGTGTAAATCTGCTGAGAGAAACATCACACAGTAAATGTGTTACAGATGTTTGTAAGATTCCTGTGGTCAGAAACGCTCATGAGATGTGCAGAGATTTAACCGTACACCAGGAATATCTGCAGTCGATGAAATAATGTGGCTTGATGCTGGATCAAATGAAGGTCATAAAACTTATGTTACTGCCTTTATGAGCTTAAAATACATGTTGGTTTGCATCCTAAAACTGTCACGGCAGTTCAGCTCTTCAGACTGATGTGAAGCGTTTAAAGTGTGTTAATGAAGCACTGCTGATCGAACGCACACGCACACACACGCACACACGCACGCACACACGCACACACACACACACACACACACACACACACACACACACACACACACACACACACACACACACACACACACACACACACACACACGAGAGATCTGTGATGATCAATACACATCTCTTTAAGAGCATGTTGTTTAGTGTGAATGATCACTGATGTGTCCCATAACTGGGGGCGGTTTGTGCTCCTCCTGTCTCAACTAGAGTTGGGTACCGTTCACTTTATAGCCGGTACCGATACGGTACCTGGAATTCGGTGCCGGTACCAAACGGTACCTTTTTCCGGTACATTAACTCCCTGTAATAAAAACATTTATTTCAGTGAAAAAAAGTCCAAACCTCAAAAGGAAATAAAGACTACAGAAATAACTACAGCATTATTATTACTACCACCTTATTCTATTATTGTGTTACCAATAAAGGATATACCAGAAAAGTTTGAAGGTTAAAGAATCGTTAACTAGTGTAAAGTTGGTACATGATTTTCAGGGGGAAAAGAGAACTAATGGTTACTTTGTTTTTCTGCAGTGAATGTTATCAAATAAAAGCAGTTGTTCACTAGTCAGTATTAGAGAATTTTATATTCATATTTAGATACTGTATATCGGTTATCGGCTTCCAATGTTAAAGAATTATCGGTTATCGTTATCGGCCAAAATTGACATATCGGTGCATCCCTACAAATAATGGGATGAGTAAACAAACAAACCCGTCCTGAGAGGAAAACTGAGTCTCCGTTGAAGACCAATTATCAGCTTGAGTTACTCACATACAGCTGGAGGCCCGTGTGTGTTTGCGTGTCTCTCTTTATGCGTTTGTGTTTGTCCATGAGGTTATTCTCAGATACTGATGATGATTATACTCAGATACACTGATGATGAAGAAAGTGTCGATGTTTGTTTGTTTGACTCAGGTTCCACGCACAGCGTTCTGTCTGCCATGCCGTCTGACTCGGAGAGCAGCAGTTCACTCAGCAGTGTTGGTGAGTGTCTCTCTACCTCTCTCGCTCTCTTTATGTTTCAAGTGTCATGTACATTATGTACATGTACTTTAAAATGCTTGTTGTGAGGCTCAGGCAATCTACAGACAATCTATTATTTATCAAATAAAAAGAGCAAATTTAAGGATAAGACGGAGAATATATAAATATATATATAAATATTAGGGCTGTGTATTGGCAAGTGCCTCCCGATGCGACACATATCACGATAGATGGGTCACAATAAAATATATTGCTATGTATTTCGATACGATACACATTTGTGATATATTGCAATACTTTAAATAGAAAATGTAAAAAGCAGAGCTAGAAATACAACATGCTGTGCACCAGCGGGGGTTTTCTGTGAGGATAAGTGTAAAAACATCCCTTACCTCTGCAGAGCGGCCATGATGTGCGATGCATGGACCTTTAGATCAGAGCTTTGGCTTCTCAAACTGTGGGTCTCACTATCATACACTTTCATTAATTCAACCAAATATCTTCTTGAAAAAAAAATGCCACCCACATCTTGGAAGTACTGGGGGACTGTGGGTAAGTAAATAAACAGCAATTTATATTTTGGGTAAACTAACGCATTAAGGAATATAAAATTCAATTAAAAAGACAATATCCCTTTTAATTAAATATCTTGATTAGGGAAAAATACTGTATGCAATATTTGTGTGCATGTTTTAATACATGACCTATACAGTATGTAACAGCAACAAAAACAGTATAAAAGGAACGAAATGCAATAAATAACAGAAATACAAAATAAAAGTAGAAATGAGGATATGGTAAAAAACTGGCCCGCATCCTATTTATACTTCTGGAATCTGGCCCTCAAAGAAAAGTAGTTGAAGACCCCTGTTTTAAGATATGACAGGGCAATTTATTTTCAGTTAAGACCGCTCAAACTTTCATTTTAGTCTGGGACTAGTCTTAAGCCTCGTCTGTGAAACTGGGCAACAGTGTCTTTAAAAAGTGCAGGTGCTCAAATTTTGCAGGAAGGTTTGCATGAGGTTTATGCTTTTGAATGTAGCTATACACTGTAAAAAATATTCACCAATTATAGCTTTATTAAGTTTTTAAGTTGACTCAAAATTAGCTTTATGAGTCAACTTTACTTAAACATATATTATAGAACTAACTTAAAAAATTGAGTTAGATTATGAAGTCAGTTCAATATAATTCAAGTTAAATTGACTTTTAAAGCTAATTTGATGTAACTTAAAAATGTAATAAAGCTTTTTAACTTAAGTTTTTAAGTTGTTTTTTACAGTCTATGTGCTGAGTGTGCGAGACAGACCCAGACACGTTCATGAAGGATGTCATGTGATTCACCCTTCAGTGAATGTTGTATATGAATCGATTTTCATGTTTAGATTAAGGAAGGGAAGAACTTTTACAAAGGTCATTTCTCTAAGTAAGATGTAAACTTTAATCATGTGCAGATAAATGTGAGAAGTTCTTGAATAATCTGTCTTCTGACTAAAAGTAGACCGCAGCAGGAGCTGGAACTCTTCTGTCCATTAGACTTGTGAAAGCAGACAGACTCTTGTGTTGTGTTCTGGTTAATCTGGTGGCCCAGATGAAATCATGTCTTATTTATAACATCTGTAAAAAGAAAATACACCAGACATGACTGAAGTATACACATCTGACAGCTCCTGTCTGCCATCTTTAGAAAGTTAGCGACAGGACTCTCTGAGCATTTAAAAACAAATCCGAAGTCGTCACCTGTGTCTATCTGCGCAGCATCCTCCCCGCCTCCTGTACACCTGGACAAACACGGGATGAGTGAGAAACTGGAGACTGTGATCCTCCAGCTCAGACAGGTGACCCGTGAGAGAGATGACTTACGGAAAAGACTCGCCCTCTCCTCACCCGGTACAACCTTTGATGACTGCAGGTACGGTACCAAAGCTCAGGATGTGAGAAGAAGACACTGCAGCTCCACTCCAACGTGTGTGTGTGTGTGTGTGTGTGTGTGAGAGAGAGAGAGACTGCATAGAGTGCTTTATATATATATATATATAAATAAAGTATGTTTACTTTCATTATTATTTCATAAATGATGCTTTTGCTCTCTTTTTGGGTGTTTTCAGCTGAATGCTGATAGACCTCATAAAACCCATCACACATTTCACTGGAAACAACAGACTGAGCATGTGTATGTGTGTGCGCGCGTGTGTGTGTGTGTGTGTGTAGGCCGAGCGTGAAGTCGGGTCACGATTACGAGCGTCTGAAGCTCCAGTGTATGAAGGCCATGTCAGATCTACAGTCTCTTCAAAACCAGCACACCAAAACCCTGAAGAGATGTGAAGAGGCCGCGAGGGACGCAGAGTACTACCAGTGAGCTCTCCACCCATAATGCACCACAGCAGACTGTTTGAGTTAGTTTGCTGCAGACCATAGGTTGCGGTAACAGGGTTTGTTAAGCTCATTTCTGCCTGAACTGAAGTGTGTGAAGGGTTGGTGTGTGTTATTGTGAGAGGATCAGCTGACAGAAGGATGTGTGCTCATTTGTTTCGCTGTGAAAGGCTCTGATTGGCTGCTGGAGTCAAGGTAACATCTGGTCGGATTGCGCGCACACAGCAGAGATTAGAGATGCCGGGGATGTCACATGAAGATCAGCATCATGTTTTAGCTTCATTGAATTTTATGGTTTAAAGTGTGAAACGAATGTGATGAAAATACTGAGAATTGGAGAATAATAGAATAATAGAAAATCCAGAAATCAAGTCAATCTGATTGATTTTGTTCCTTTCACAGTGCACATTGCATCGAAGCCGGTCTACAGAATAAAATAAGCAAGGCAAAGAACCAAAAACTGTAGTTAGTGAAGGAGAAACAAACCTGGCATCATTTACATGCTAGAAGTGTTTTCTCACGTCTCTTTGATAACACGTCATTCTGTTGCGCTGTCTTTGCAGATTCAGATTCGTACATTTATCCATTTAGCAAACACTCATGCATCTCTCGCTCTCTCTCGGCCAGTACTCTTCACGGTCGTGCGGTCTGTGAACACGCTCAGCTGCGGGACGAGTCAGAGGCCATGAAGCAGAACTACACGCTGCTCCTGCAACAGCACTCGCAGCTGCAGCAGACCTGCGACGAGCTGCAGCGTATCCATGACAGCGACCAGAGAGAGGTCGCAGACATGCGCCTGCAGCAGCAACAGGTGACACTTACAGAAACCCAGATCCATTCTCATGGTCCTTCTGTCTGGTCTTGAACCTCCGGTCATGTCTTCATAATCCAAATGTTAAGCCAAAATAAATACATTTTTATCTTTTAAATATTTACAGTGTAATGTGTTCACTCTATGTTCAGAATATCTTTACTTTATTAGTATGCAAACAAGCAGACGTTCTGCTCCGTCTCTCTCTGTCGGTGTTTGATTCTTATATGAGACTCGCTGGACTCAAAAAGCTTTTGATCTATTAATGATGAAGAGATGAGGGAAGAGAATATAGTGGACGAGGTCTAAGCAAAAACCAGACTGCCTCTCTCTTCAACAGCTCCATCTTTAAAATCACCTCACATGAAGATTGTAGGTTCAGTTTTTTCTTTGAGGTCACAGGTCATTCTGTTTGTCGCAGGTCATGCGTGAGAACGGTTCCTCTGACCTTCTCAACAAACTCTATGACGCGGCCCTCAGCAAGCTGGAGGTGATGAAGCAGGAGAACGACGCCCTGAGGAAACGACACAACGAGAAGACGGCCAATCACAGCGCAGACCTGAGTCGTCTGGAGCAGGTGGAGGAGGAGAACAGACGCCTGCAGAAACAGCTGGACGTTCTTCTGAAGCAGAGAGATTCAACGCTTCATTTCCAACAACAGTACAGCACTTCTGTCATGAGGTACCAAACCATCAGACTCTTTTTTTATTTTTTTTCCCAAATAATACCCTTTCTGCTCTCATAGGGCACTTTTCCTTTGAAACTTTTTCACTTGTAATCCCTGTTAGCGGTCGAAAAGTAGAACAAATCTCTTTGTTTTATCTCAGCATTTTGGAACGCATAATGAAATGATCTGTTTACAACACTCATTTGGATATACGGTGCATAAATGAACGTCCGATTGTTTTCTCTCTGAGGTTTGAGAACGTCCAGCAGGAGCTGAATAAGCGCTCGGCTCAGAACGAGGACCTGCTGAGAGAAACGGAGCGTTTGCAGATGGAGAGCACACGTCACAAGACCCTACAGCTGAAGGCCGTGAAGGACGCCGAGAAACTGAAGGAGGAGAGAGACTCCGTGCTGAGCGAGTACCGGCTGATCATGAGCGAGAGAGATCAGGTCATCAAAGAGGTGGATAAACTTCAGAGCGGTTTAGAAGCGGCCGAGGCCAAACTCAAGAACACGTCCAGCGCGAGGAGAGTGGCGAGCGAGGAGATGGAGGCGCTCCGACAGGTCGCGCACGCACACCTGTGGATTCAAATGAAATGATGTTTGTTATGCACTTTTATTTGGTGAATATACTCTGATGGGAAGAACGTGGTCCCGTGTCGTGTGCAGGAACTGAACTCCGCTCTGCTGGATCGAGACCGAGCCATCCGCGAGAAGACGGAACTGCTGGAGAAGTACTGTCACGAGGTTCAGGACAAGGCAGAGACGCAGAAAGAGCTGAGCCAGGCCTGTAGGGACATCGAGACGGTGCGAGAAGAACGAGACGTGGCCCGTAAAGAGAGAACGGAAGCTATCATCCAGAGAGACCAGCTGCTGAGAGAATACTATCAGGCCAGACAGGTGACGTGAATCAAGAGTCAGAACGTCTTCCGGTGATCCGACAGAGAGCGTTCAGCGACTGAATTGATCTCGCGTGTTCTCTCTGTCGGTCTGTAGAAGCAGGACAGCGCGACGCTGGACATGGAGCGGGTGAGTAAAGAGCTGGAGGTGTTGAGGAAGCAGTGTGAAGCCGTGTCTGAGGAGCTGCAGGAGGCCGTGCAGGACGCCGAGGTCGCAAAGTGTCGTCGAGACTGGGCCTTCCAGGAGAGAGACAAGATCGTCGCGGAGAGAGAGAGCATACGGTAAACCAATGAGCATCATCGCGGCCGTCAAAGTAAAACACCATCAGCGGTTTGTAGAGAGCCGATGCGAAGAACTAACAAGATTTGTTCTCCTGTGTTTGTGTGTCAGGACGTTGTGTGATAAACTGCGGAGAGAGCGCGACCGAGCCGTGAGTGATCTTGCTGATGCGCTGCGTAACCTCGACGACCTGCGCAAACAAAAGAACGATGCGGTGCGAGAGCTGAAGGAGCTCAAGTGAGTCTGAATGAACAGAAAACACTGATATGAACACACACACACACACACACACACACACACTGAGATTTTGCGCCGCTTTCCCCTTTTGTCCAAAGCGTTTGGGAGCTCGCGCTCACCTGGTGTCTGCCGTTGCTAAGCAACCATGGGCCACGCTTGCCGTTAAGATGAGGAGGATATTATCTGCTACTAGATGTATTTATGCTGTCACAATTATTAAATAATCATCTCATCTAGGGATGCTCATTTCAGTTCGTTTCATAAAATAAACAGGCAAGAAAAAAACTGAAATAATTAACAAATGATGACAAAACGAAAACACAGAAGAACCGGCAAAGTTATTTCCGTCAGAAAGTTTTTTCATCAAATAAAAATAGCAGGCCTACCTCAATCCAAAGCTTGGAGTTTTTATTTAATAAAGTAACATGTTTACGTGTTTGACAATTAGACCCTATTGCAATCTTAATAAGTAAGCCCATAATACCATAAAACTATAAGCCCAACTCTAATAATAGTAGTCAATCAGTTAGTAATAAAATTAGAACAAATTATCAAATTATGAGCAGTAGCACAAATAAATGTAATAAAGCAAACACACAAATAAAATGAACAGTGCTTTTGTGTGTTTCAGGTTGGTCTAACTGTGGTTATCAGGTACAGAAACTGAATAAAGGCGTCAAATGTAAAATAACACTTCATTGTCTTCACATTATAATAAAATATAGATTAAACCATATGAAAGTTATTAAAGTTGATCAGTCAGGAGCAGTGAGCGTGTTTTGTCTTCGTTTTTTGTTGTTTGATGAGCATTAAAACTGAGATATGTATTATGCTGCTGTCGCTTTAAACGGATCACATGCTTTTTGTTTCCCCACTGTTTTCCTTTACAGCAAACTATAATGGATTTATCAACGTGATATTGAGCCTATGCGCTAAATAATAACAACAAATAAGTTCAATTGGTTCAACTTGCGTCAGGCGTAGACTTTGAATTTGAGCTTGCGCATACAGAATGTACTCATCCTGTGAGCCGTCCTCCACGCGACGCTTCTCGTCCGGTGTGCGACTCCGTTAACTTACATGCCGCTTTGTTTGTTTAAGTTGCACTGAAAGCTCAACTGTCACCGCCACGGCCTTGATAGTGAATGTACAGGTAAGATTGGAGTTAATCTTGTGTGTGTCGTGGCCTCCGTGTCTCTGATAAGCACGGCTCTTTAAGATGGTGCACACTGGTGTAACTTTGATTTCATTTTGTGCAAGTTGCTACGTTTCCGTTCCGTGCAACAGAAACATGCGGTGTAATGGAGCCTTTACGATTAATTAACCGTGAGGTTTTTAAGTGCGGTTAATAGTGAACCTGGGTAATCGCTGCATCCATCTACACAGCCAGACCCTCATATTTTAGTGCTCAAGACTCTTAGTGCTCTTCTCTGTTGAAGTCACTCTACCGTTAATAATATTAGTTATTTACAAACTTTTCCCATTTCTAAAGTATATATTTTCTTCATTGAATAAATTAAGTGTCATTAATAGTTATATTGTTAAAGCCTTAAAACAGACAATTAATCGCCATAATCGCAATTATTTCATAGACAATTAATCGTCGGCCAAATGTCATAATCGTGACAGCCTTGGCTGTGATCATCTGTGTTTCCATGTCCTTATTGGTCCACAAAAGGTGAAGCTGATTGGTTGGTTCTTGTCACATGACCTGCGGTGCGCTCGCAACTTCCTGAAAAGTTGAAATATTTTCATCTCCATGCGTGAATGAATGCGTGCGCAAAAGACGTGAAATGTGAACGGCCCCTTAAGTTGCATGAACACCTTTTTTTTCAAAAGGTTTTTCTTCAGATGTGTTACTGGAAGGGTGGAAACTCACTGCAGATGTCACTGTTCTCTTCAGGGAGTGTATGGATGAGCAGATGCAGCAGGAGGCACGTTTTCGTCAGTTGATGGCTCATAGTTCTCATGACTCGGCTATAGACACAGACTCTCTGGAGTGGGAGACGGAGACGGTTGAGTTTGAGAGATGTTCGGTGAGTACGGTAAGGTTAAAGGCTAACCTCGGAATGTACGGCACATGTTTAAACTCACGTACTGTCTCATCTACAACATCTCATAGGACGACATGGATTTGAATGCTCTGGGGTTTGATATTGCGGAGGGCATGAGCGATCCGTACTTACCCGGGGATTATGGGATATTTGTGAGCAAGGTGGACAAAGGAAGTATTGCAGAGGGCAGGTTAAGGTAGGTACGGCTGGGAAATATAGCCAAAGATATTTATATCCCCGTTACATCAAGAGTCACAATATTTCAGCTGATTTATCATTTATTTTGGGTTATTTTTGGCTATTTAGAAGCCAAAATTTTTCCTTTTAGAAAAGGTGTACTGGTTAAATATTTGCAAAACCCACAGACAGATGTGAAGGTTGACCAATAGCAATGATTTATGAAAATATGGAGATCTGACAGCAGTGATATATGTTCCGGTCCTAGTGTGCGGTATTCTGTCACCTGTGTGTTTATAAGCGATGTCATTTTTACCGCAGGGTGAATGATTGGCTGCTGAAGATGAACGATGTGGATCTGGCCAATAAGGACAGAAAGCAGGTGATTAAGGCGGTCTTCGGTGGGGGTGGAGTTATCAACATGGTGGTCTGCAGACGGAGGTCTCTAGGAGGAAGAATGGTCACTTCTGTGCATCTCACGCTCGCAGGTCACAAAGGTCAGGTCACCTGTTTAGATTTTTCACAAAAAAGATTTTCAGACGAATATGGTAAACACATTTTCCTCTCTCTCTCTGTCGTTCAGACTGTGGTGTTGGGTTGGAGAGTGGCGTGTTCGTCTCGTCTGTTTCTCCCGGCGGTCCGGCAGCCAGAGACGGTTCTGTGTGTCCCGGTGACCGACTTCTCAATGTGAGTGTACAGCTGATGTCATCTGGCCAGAACAAATCTGATTGGCTGCTGATACTCTTTTATTTCTGTGTGTATTGTCTCTTTAAGAAGTTTATATGTATTTGACTGTGATCGGTTTCAGATCAATGGCATTTCACTGGATAATAAATCTCTGAGCGAGTGTGAGGACCTCCTGCACAGCTGTCGAGATTCAGTGTCTGTCTCTATTCTCAAGGTGAGATGAACTAAAACTAAAACATTATTGAGCATGATTGCTTAACAGTTTATATAACTGCAGCGAATTCAAGTATTTTAATCATAACACATGACGTCTGATAAACTGTCTGACATCAGTGTATACAGTGCTTTCAATTCGTTTGGACTCAACTCTGATTGGATGAGACATTCAAGAGCAGATTTGATGTTTATTTGTCCACACATCTGGTTTCTTGTCGTGTTCCAGGTCTTTCCTCATAGTTGGTCTGGTCAGAGCATCTCCGAGCGGGACTGCGAGAGGACCTCAGCCGATCATTTGCGGCCCTGCAGGAAACAGCCAATCAGCAGCCACTCCACCCATAAGGACCTGTACAGCCCCACCCGCGACGTGGAAAGCGACCGCGGCCAGCCTCTGTATCGCCCCGACCCCTATCACGAGATCTGCTGTTCTCATCCCAACCCTAAACGCCCCCTGACCCTTCACCCCATCTCCCCCGGCGACCGCGTGATGGCTCAGGACAGGAGATGCGTCCCCCAGAAGCAAAGCGGCGGCACCTGGCCTAAAGTGATGGCTGTTGCCATGACGACCGCAGACCCACCGCTCTCCATTTTCAAGACTCCGCAAAAGAGGAAGTCGATATTTGATACCGACGTGTTTAAAAGGCCGGAGACACCGTCTAAGCTGGACTACCTCAGTTTGTCTCAGATGTCCACACATTCCCCTCAGAGCTCGTGGTCAGAGGGTCCGCCGCAGAGACCCCCCGACCCCCCCAAACGCAGCGATTCCTTCAAATTCAAGCACAAGGCGCAGGGGAGCTCAGCATCCGATTCCACCATCACCACTGGCTCGCCCCCAACCACGCCCGTTCAGACCACGCCTTCTGTCGGAGACAAAACCGCTCCTGATGTCGAAGGGCGGGACCGCAATGGGAATGTTGTCCAGGGCTCAGCGTTCACAGAGGAGGTGTCTGAACACGAGGTGAGACGAGCGAGACCCAACTCGGCACCCGCCCAGCGCCGCAGTCTCACGCCCCTTAAAATGCCATGTCCGCAGGTACGGTACCTCTGACACGCTAGCGTCATGTACACACGGTTCAGAATGTTCAGCTTTAACCCTTCAGTCTCTCGTTTAGAGCTTCTCTAATGATGAACAGTCTCCCGAGCCCGTGGACCTGGTACGCTTCTCACCTTTCCGTTCAAATCGGCATAGTGCCGCATTCTCATCTGCTCATGCACGTGAGTTTAACACCGCCAACACATGCCGCCAGTCTGTGTTTACCCAAAACTCCTGTGTGACGTTCCTTCACAAACACATTCAGTAAAAACATGAAGAACCAGTGTTGTTTAATCCGTATTGCCCACTAACAGAATTGATGAATGTCACAAACTTTCTCTAAATGATTTATAAAAAAATAACAAAAACATTTTATTTGGTGTTGAAATTGTGTTGCGTTTAGACACCTCTCCCAGGACTCTCTCGCCATACCCCGCTGTTACGGCGGTGATGAGGAATCCAGTATACACGGCCTGGAGTCACTGTGTCAAAACCACTAACTCGCCTTCTGTTCCAGCACACACACACTCTCCAGTCAGGTACACACACGTACGCACACACACGCACGCACGCGCGCACACACACACATGCACACACACGTCTGGTTTATTATCTCTGTGGGGACAGTCCATAGGCGTAATGTTTTTATACTGTACAAACTGTATATTCTATCCCCTATCCCTAACCCTATCCCTAAACCTAAAGATCATAGAACACTTTTGGCATTTTTAGATTTTCAAAAAATATTGTTCTGTACAATTTATAAGCTTTTGTGCCCACAGTGACTGTGCATTCAGGTTTTGGTCCCCACCGGGATATAAAAACATGTCCACACACTCACACACTTTCCTGTGACACGTGTTGATTGTGTGAGATTGTGAGTCTCTGTCTCTGTGTGTTGAACTTCAGTCCACAGCATCAGGGCTGCTGGAGCGTGGATCTCAACCACAAGCGTTCTGCGGACCTGTTGGATAACCCTCGTGGAGCCGTACAACACAGCACCAACTCTCTGCCCTCCAGCGCCAGACAAGGTCACGCTCAAACCCTTGACTGGAAAACTATCAGCAGTAATCTGTGATTCATCTGAAGTCCGTGAGGAATTCTTGTCAGTCGGTCACCAGAGTTTGACATCTGTGTGTTTTGTCTGTAGGTTTGTCTCAGGGGCAGCGTATTAAAATCCCGTCCACCCCTCGTTACACGCGCTCTCAGGGATCTGACAGAGGTGCGAGAGAGTTATTTACTTATTATACGTTCTGTTTATTTTGTAACTCGTGTATTTAAGTGCATTATGGTACAAATCCAAAGGAAGTTCACGAGTAAAAGGCCATTTGTACGAGTGTGTTTTTGTTGTCTTTGTGTTTCAGGTTCTCTGTCTCACTCCGACTGCAGCAGCCCCACTCTCGCAACCCCGCCCCTTTCTCCTCTAGACGCCGCCTCCTTCAGCAGCAGCCAATCACAGGGCTCCATCTTCACCCAGAGCAAAGCGTTATTCAGTCCTGTGCAGACGGGTGAGCGGAGGAGAGACAGGTAGAGACTCTTTCCTGCCTGACATCGTCTTTTCTCCTTCCGGTCTCTTTCTCTTCCACCCTGTTTCTCTTGTCTCCTTCCGGCTCCAGATGTGCGTTACGTAACAGGTGTCACCTGAAGATTCCTCGAGCTCAGAGGTCCACGTTCGCCTCTTTACGGACCTTGAGGTTTGTCCACTGCAGGATGAGGAAAAATGATGAACTATCGTAGTCGGTTATAAGAGAACCGTTTTTAGGCAGTTCTGCTTTTCTTCCTTTTCAACTTTCCTGTTATCCTGTTATCATTAACGTCCTGGTACTGACGAAGCCCAAAATTAAACCCGCTTTTTCTTTTGGTTTTAGGCCGTACATAGAGGAGCCGCGCTGTGTCACTATCCCTAAAGGGGCGGAGCCTCTGGGCATCTCCATCGTGGGCGGGGAGAATGGAGGCATTTTCGTTTCTAAGGTAACGGGAGGCAGCATTGCTCAGCAGCACCACCTGGAGTTTGGAGATCAGCTGTTGGAGGTTTGTAAAAACACACGGAGAGAAATGAAGCTGTTTTTTAATGGAAGTCACACGTGAGTGTGTTTGTGCGTGTAGTTCAATGGCATTAATCTGAGGAACGCCACCGAGCAGCAGGCGAGACTCATCATTGGTCAGCAGTGTGATACCATCACCATACTGGCGCAATACAACCCTCACATGTACCAGCTGGGCAATCCCTCTCGATCCGGGTACACATATCACATGAGAGCATTCACAGCATATTACAATCCTTTGCTTACATTGGGTTTGGTTCTTTCGCACGCAATTCGGCTCATTCCAGTTTTGGATCTGATCTGTTTTTGGTGTCAGCTCCAGGATGGAATCCTCTGCGAGTTCTCACTCAACCCCGGGTACGCCCGACACACACTCAAAAGACACACTCAGTGAACATGATGAGGAATCCCCGCCCTCCAAACAGACCACGCCCACATCCAGCCCACACAGAGGGTACTAAACGCATTCATGCTGTGTTCTGGCCACGCCCACCGCTTTGATTTGTTCTGACTGAGCTTGTGATTGGCCAGGGATCGGAGTGAAGGCAGGAAGCAGGCGGAGCCGAGGACGGTGACGGTGAGGAAGACTCGGGTGGATTTGGGCCTGAAGATCTGCGGAGGGAATCTGACGGGAGTGTTCGTGGAAAGCTTAGAAGACGACAGTCCTGCCAGAGGAGCCGACGGCCTGCAGCCCGGAGACATTCTACTGGAGGTACAAATATCAGTCTGACCATACGTTTGAGCTGGTTGAAAGAGTCACTTCCACTATGACCATGGTATGCTGTGATGTCATTTCCTGTGCGCAGTGCAACTCTGTTAGCTTGAAGAATAAGACTGCTGAGGAGGTGTACCTGGAGATCCTGAAACCAGCCGAGAGCGTCACCCTCACGGCCCAGAGCCGACCCCAACACTTCCGAAAAATCAAAGACGCACCTGGAGATGGTTTTTACATCAGGTGACGATCGCTCCTGTGTGTCTGTGATGCTTCATGTTTGCCTTGATTTTGCTCTGCTTAGAAGAAATGCTGTCGTTGACTGGTTTTGCGGATTAAGGGCTTGTTCACACCGGGATGATAATCGCGCGTATTTATCGTCGACGTTTAACGCCTCGTGACTAAACAAAGGGCGCCAGTGTGAGTGTGCACACCCACGCGCAAAACGCCGTGCGTAAAAGGGTCTTTTTTTTAAAACGCCTCGGGCTCGTTTTTTTTGGTTTGACGCTGGCCGACCAGTGAGATCGACGCTTTTGTTCACATGCCTGGAGCTGCTGAAGTTACAGTAAAACACCACTTGGTGGAGCTCAGGCACAAAACAGGTTGCCCGAGCACACTTTGACGAAGAGGAAATTCTTCTGTGTGACAATCGTGTGTCAGAAGCATAAAGTTGCGCAGCGCCACCTTGTGTACCGGGGTGTTTCTGTTTTTCTTTAAGCGCCATCTACGTCACCGGCTCATCGCCGGTGAAAATCGTTTGGGTATGAACGCCAAAAAACACCTCGAAAAACGATGCCGATAAGCGCGTGCGATTATCATCCCGTTGTGTACGAGCTTTAAGAGTCTGAAATCATTTTGTAATGTGTTTGTATGATTGTTCCCTCTGATTGTTTGGTGTATTATGTCTGCCAATTGCTTGTATTACTTTGTAAAGTGACCTTGGGTTCTTGAAAGGCGCTATAAAAAATAAACATATTATTATTATTATTAATACAACTGACATTAACGTCCCCGGTGTCTGTTCTCTGTGTTTGTGATTCAGGGCGCTATTTGACCACGTCGGCGGGTCAGAGCAAGAGTTAAGCTTCAAGAAAGATGATATTGTCTATGTGGATGACACGCTGCCCAGGGAAAATTTCGGCTACTGGTTGGCATGGCAACTGGATGAGAACGCACAGAAACTAGTGCGCGGACACGTGCCCAGCAGGTGCATGTATGTGTCCATCTCATGTTCACGTGTGGATCACTGATTTTTGAAAACGTCTTGCATGCAAGTTTGCAGTGTGAGAATATAACGAGTGTGTGAAACATTAATAATAATAATCAACATTTGTTTATATAGCTTAACAGGTGCAAAAACAGTCAAATATTACAAATGACATAATATAAGAATAATAATAAAAGAAAAAGTAAGTCATGTAATGTGTTTGTGTAGAATGGATCAGGACTGTCAGCGTGGGTACAGTGTCGGTGACAGTAAAGATGAGAGCAGTTCTGGTAAATCGCTCTCTGCGGCGGCTCGTCGGTCCTTCTTCCGCCGCAAACTGAAACACAAGCGCAGCGGCTCTAGAGACGGTCGGGACGCTCCTGCAGCTGACGCCATCAGCACCGACTCCGTGTCCTTCATGGAGGGTGAGGAAACACAACATTACTCATGTTCACCTAGTGAGCTGCCGACTCAGACACCATCATCATGCATCAATGGGCTTAAAGCCAGTGTTGCTTGTTGTGATGGCAATCCCAGAATGCACCACTGCATTGCTGCAGTACATGGTGTCTAGTTAATATGGTGGATTTTCTAATATAATATTGCACATTTAGTTAGTTATAGGCCTCATGCACGAGTTCGATTTAGCTGTAGGCCTCACAAACTGCACGCACACCATACATGTATGAATCTGAGCACTTGAACACGATGCACGTACAACACGTAGACATTTCTATATTTTATTGCGCACACCATATATGTATGAGTTCGAACACTGGGTTGCTTCTGGGTTGTTTCACAATGTTCTAGCCGGAGTAAGACTGTGAAGAACATAATGGTAAATCATGCAGCTGTTCGATATGTACATGATATATATGTTTGTCTTCAAAAATCCTGGGAAGCACTCGCCACGAATACATTTCAAGAAAGTGAGACTAAAATCTTAACTGTGGCGAGCGCAAGATGGATGGGCCAGGTAAGCCGGATTGGTGGCAAATGAGAAGGGGACGGGCTAATGAAAAGATGTACTGTGGTCATGTGAAACCTGATTGGTGAACAATGAAAAACAACCTGAGATTTCTGTAGAAAGTGTGGAGTCAGGTGCGCTCTTGTTAGATGACCTCTGAATGTCTCACTTTGTTGGCTCCAGCAAATAACGTTTTTCAACTCTTGGCATCTGGAACCCTTGTCTGCGCGATTTCTTTCTGCGTTGGAAGTCCGATTCGCCTCATCAGTAATCACTAACTCACTAGTTTGTGAAGAAGATCTGTGAAATTATTCCTCAGCTTTTACACATCTCATTCACTGTGTGGGTTTGCACGTGACTGTGTGTTCAGATTGCGTCAGTCCGGCGTATCAGCGTGTGCAGAAAGTGGAATCGACCAATCCACGGCCGGTGTTGTTATTGGGGCCGCTTGTTGAGCCAATCAAAGAGATGCTGCTCAGAGAGGCTCCTGGGAAATACTGCCGCTGTTTACCTGGTAAGATGAAAACAAACGATACATGAAATGAATTGATCCAAACACTCGTGACTTTCTTCGGGGACACATAAACAAAGATGTTTAACAGAGTAATCCAGTTAGTTAGTTCGATTCATATGAACCTTGTAATTGAATAGAAAATGACTGTTGTGTGCAGAGGGGATGAAGGCGACCCAGCAGGCCATTGAGCGAGGAGTTAAAGACTGTCTCTTCATCGATTATAAACGCAGGAGCGGACACTTTGACGTGACCACAGTGGCGTCTATTAAAGAAATTTCAGAGAAGGTGAGAGTGACGTACTCTGTCACTGTAGACATCAGTGCTGTCACAACTCTCACAAAACCTGCCAATAACATGTCCTCCTGGAATCTGAAAACTAAATGACACCGTGTTGAATCATTCTCATCTAATTCTTCAAGATGTTTGGATTAAATAGCTTTTTCTCATTATGACATATACAACTTTTGTTTTTGATTTGGGGACACAATGAGATGACATCATTCTGTCTCATTCTTTCAGAACTGTCACTGTCTGCTGGACATCGCACCTCACGCCATCGAGCGCCTGCATGTCGTCAGCATTTACCCCATCGTCCTTTTTATACGATACAAAAACGCCAAACAGATCAAGTGAGTCAAACTCATGTTTGTGTTTATGCTTCACGTGGTTCTGTTGAAGATGAAGGGAAGCAGGTTCGCAGTGTAAGCATGTTTCAGTGATGATGTCATTAACTGTGAGGTGTGGTGGGCGGGGCATGAGGAGGAACCCAAACGAGTCAGTAACGCATCCGACTTGAGTTTGTTTTCTGTGCTCAGGGAGCAGAAAGATCCGGTGTACCTGCGGGAGAAAGTGTCACAGAAACATTCCAGAGAGCAGTTTGAGTCTGCACAGAGGATTGAACAAGACTACAGCAAATACTTCACAGGTCTGACACACGCACACACACACACACACACACACACAACACACGCACTCATACAGAACTACACAACAGGATTTACTGCTGTGTGGTTTGTGTTGCAGGTGTGGTTCAGGGCGGGAGTTTGTCCTCAATGTGCGCTCACATCAGGGCTGTTGTGGACCAGGAACAGAACAAAGTTCTTTGGGTTCCTGATGGGACCACGTGAATAAACCGCAGAACAAAACCTAGACTACGACTCCAGAAGTGTGTAACAGAAACACAACATCCATCATGAAATCTGGAGCGGTTACACTGTCATACACTGCTGTAAATCTCACTGCGTGTAGGGCTGGTGATGTGCTGACCTCATCATATATTCACACGGATTTTACTGCTGATATTGTCAATGTGTCAATGTTTATATTCGTTTATATTCGAGATCCTCAGAACTGAAGGTGAAACATTCACAGGCGAGTTTGCTTGAAACTGTGTGTTTTAACACATGAAAGAACGAGAACTTAAAGGAACACTTCACCCAAAAATGAAAATTCTGTCATCATTTACTGTTCCAAACCTGTCTGAATTTCTTTGTTCTGCCAAACACGGCTGAAGATATTTGTAAGAATGTCAGTAGCCAAACACATCTCATCCCCCATTTACTGCCATAGTAGGAAAATAAATACAATGGGAGTCGATGGGGGATGAGATGTGTTTGGCTACTGACATTCTTACAAATATCTTCAGCCGTGTTCGGCAGAACAGAAATTCAGACAGGTTTTGAACAACCTGAGGGTGAGTAAATGATAACAGAATTTTTATTTTTTGGGTGAACTATCCCTTTAATTTTGAGTTGAGAAATCATTTTGAGTTACATTTTACTCACATTAAACATTTTGAATTAATGTGATTACAATGACTGTGGAATTAAAAAGATGGTTTTAGTGACCAAAATCAAATGAAAGTCTGTGTTTTGAATCAATAATATAAATATCAAGATATATGGAGAATAAGCTATATCACCCAGCCCTAAATCAAATGAAACACACGCACACACACGCACACACACACACACTCTCAGGCTCTCATTCACAGGATTGATGGACCATTGAATGCGATTGAAAGCAATATCTTCTGTTCACTGTGTTTGCTCCGTGGTAAGACTTTTCTTTAGTTTCTCATGTTTACAGAGCTGATCTTTATCAACCAGTTTACTTGAATGTTTCTGATCAGATCGCCGGTGAATGACGCACGCTGTATAAAGACTCTACCGTTAGAAATACTGACACTTATCTTTGTTTTCTGATTGCTCGAAAATGAAAGTTCGGTCATTTTTTCACTCTGATGTAGTTTCGTGTTTTATTCTGCAGAACACAAAAGAAGATATTTTCAAACAACACTGAACCCCATTGACTTCCATTGTATGAACACAAAACCACTGAGACATTTCTCAAACTATCTTCTGTTGTACAGACAGATTTACAACCACGTGAGAGTGAATAAATGATGACATAATTTCCACGTTTAGGTCAACTGTACCTTTAAGCTTTAATGTAGCAGATTCTTGATTTCATTGTCTTTAAATGTTCTTTTTGTTATTTAAATGAAAAATGCGATAATCTGCTGCATGTTCATTTTACTATCAACTCTGATTTTGTTTCATTTTAAACTCTTAATTTAAACGTATTTTGCAGTTTAGCTAAAGGCTTTTACTGCATCACCACGGCCTCTGTTTTTCAAAACAAATGTGCCAAATTGTTCTCTCAGCCCTGCCTGTATTTTGCACTTCAGATAGACAGAATGACTTGATTGATCTCAGTAATCCTGTTTAATCCTCTCCAGTCAAACTCACCAGAGGTTCGGTACTACACTACATTTACTTTTCTTGCGTTTGGCAGATGGTTTTATTCAAAGCCATGCATTCAAGATGTTCCCTGGGATCTAACACACAAATAAGTGTTAGCTTTATCTAAAAATATAACACTAAGAGCCTTATAACTGCCAACAATGATGCTGAAGATCATTGGAGCTGAACGTTTAATTTCATTTATGAATTTTGTTTATAGTTTTACAACAGCCTGGTACTATCACATTTAAAAATACTTTAATAAAGTATGATTTTGTATTTGTTACACTAATAAAGTCTAAATAAAACCTATTTCAGTGCTGAAAATGTTTTGTGTCTTTGGTTATGATTACTTTTATTTATTTAGCTGAATAATTTAAGTGAGATTTTTTTTGCTGTTTGAAACGAAATCTGTTTTATCTGTATTTATGGAAACGTGGAAATGTTTGTGAACGGCTGTGGTGTCTTCAATCATCATAAACAAAACATCTCAGCAAACGTTCATTGTCACATTTAAGACTCTGATGAAGTCAAATGATTAACACAAAGCACAGGACTGACAAACAGAACAGGATTTACAGGGTGGAGTCACAAGCAAACACATTATTAACATATTTTAAATCTTCGACATTAATTGTGCATTTGTTTTGGCTTTGCTTTGTTGGATGGATCCGTCGGTTTTCCCCCGCAGTTCTTCTGTATGGCCAGCAGATGGCGTGAGGTCCTTCGTCAATTTGATGGATTATATAAAACTCAAATATAAAATGACATAATTCTTGAGTGACGTTGTTATTCAGCAGCAGATGGAAGACTATTTGTTATCAAGGAGAAGAGAAATGAACTCCTTCGTGTTGATCCCCAATGATACTAAAATAAACATTTTCTCGCTTCTCACAAAATGACTTTAAAATATAGATTCACGTTTAAATATGTGAACCGAAACACCAAACAAACCCAAATGTTTTGAAAAGGTTTGTGGTTTTTAACCGCATGAAACTGAGCCACATTTTTGCATCACTGTGAATCCTTTGTTTTTGTTTACACAATCATTTGTATGGAATCACGTTTGTATCCCTGTGTAAACAATTATTTTTCTGGCTTAAATCAACAGGTTTCTGAGTTCTGCTTCACATTGTTTGAGTCTGACATTTCAATGGCGAGACAGACAAACACTTGTCTAATACTGTAGTATTTACTATAGTAAACTGTAGCAAAACTCCAAGTTACTATAGTGGTGTTGAAAATATTATAACATACATAAATATGCTGCAGTAAATACTACAGAAGGCCACACGAGCTGGATGCTAAATCGTTCAAACGGATAGAGACGCACTCCGCCCTCCCGTACCTGCGAAACTGCGTGAACGCGTGAAACGCGCACCGGATGAGCTGCAAACCGGAGATGAACGCAACACGTTGCTGAATGAGAGAGAGACAGACAGAGAGAGAGAGGAGAGAGAGAGAGAGAGAGAGAGAGAGAGAGAGAGAGAGAGAGAGAGAGAGAGAGCGCGCGCGCGCAGGCAACAGTGAGTCTGTACGCCGGAGCGACGAAGGTAAACGCGGACGCGTTGGCGATCGATTCACGACCGATAGATGAATAAACTCACGTGGACGTTTGTTATAAAGCACAGCTTCATTTAAAGACGCAATGACCCGGTTCCACTAGTTTAGTGCGTGTCGAGGACGCATCCACTGGTTGCGCGGAGAGACACAGCGGCCGAGAGCGCGGCAGACAGCGGGAGGAGAGTGCGCACGCACGGGCACGCACGAGCGCGGTTACCCCCTTTAAACATGGCTGATGGTCGGGCGCAGGGCGCTGCCGTGATCTCCAGAAACGCGCCCGATGCTGCCCACTGAAGAGGATCAAGCGCGTGATGGTGATGAGAAGCGCCTCTCCACGATAATGACCAACTTCATCCACGATTCAAAAGCGGGTCCGTCCGCGGTGCGGAAGATGGACGTGATCATCCCGTACACGTCCGACGTGCCCTGCGACACGAACGGGCAGCGCATGTGGTGGGCATTCCTCGCCTCCTCCATGGTGACTTTCTTCGGGGGTCTTTTCATCATTCTGCTGTGGAGAACTCTCAAGTACCTGTGGACGGTGTGTTGTCACTGCAGGGGTAAACGGAAGGTAAAAACACAGTATTCTGTCTCGCCTCTCACGGTGTCCATGTTCTTTGGATCGAAAAGCTCGTGAAGTTTTGTTGTGGAGACAACTGTGAATGGGTCATATCGATGACTTTCATTACTAAGAAGGCGTTTTGGTTATTTTGCAAGTTACAACATGATTACATGAAATTGACGGAGCGGCAGGAAAAGCAGTCAACAAGTGTAAATAAAAATAAAAAATGCACTTTAGTATTTACTGTAGTAAACTGAAGCATAAATTATAGTCACTTGTACATTTGTATTTATGTATAATATGGTGTTTTGTAGCATTAACTTTTTTTGTCGTTTATTACGGTAAATACTAAAGTACACTAAGGCTTGTTTAATAAAAACAGCTTAAAATCACCCCAGCAGAGAGCGGTCATCTAAACCAGTGGGTCTCAAACTCAAGATGGATCCACAGATTTTGTGGCATTATACAGATATTTATCAGACATTTACTGCAATCAAACATCAGACAAATAAGACTACAACCAAAGGTATTGGTGTTCCAGCATTGTACAACAGAATTTGTTTTAGGTTGAATTGAAATTCCAAGTTTAAGTTGATGGGGGGGCACTCTACACAAAGGGGGCTTTACAACGAAAAAGTTCAGAGAACCACTAATCCAAACCCACGGTGAATACTTTAAAGCTCAAATGTTTTTTTTGCATGTAAGTGAGTTTTGTCTTTGGTAAATATGTGAAAGGGTGATAATATACTTTATAGATTGTGTAGGCGGGACTTTAGACTGCTGGTGTGTGATAAGGGTTTAAAATGAACTCCGTCTTGTTTGCTTTGGATAAAACCTCTTGCCGCTGTAAATGTTCTGTTAAATATTTCAGATATCGCTCGTGTTGAGCAAAACTTGAGCATTGCCAGCGTCTGTCCGTTTGTACAGTAAGAAACAGAAGGGTTGTGGATTACTTTTGTGTTTATCTGTAATGTAACATGAAAAACGTTCATCTCCAAAGAAGCACGCAGGAAGTCAAGAAGCGGCGGAGAATGTTGATAAGAGTTTGTGTGAATGTTTCTCGGTCTGAAGTCTTTGTGTGGTGTATTTGAATGAATTTGTGTTGGAAAGTCGCACACCAACACGCTGAGATGCTTCTCGTGAACTGAACATTCAAGAATTGTTTGTGTGCAGTGGACGGTTGCTAAGGTGTTCTGCCTGGTTGCTAAGGCGTTGCTTACGAGTCTCTGAGATTCTTCTCTTCCTCCTCTTTTATCAAATCATAAGTTTGACAGTAAAGTGCAGTAACGCATCATCAGCCGATCAGTCATGACTGTGTATACGACACTAAAAATGTTTGGAACTGGTTTGGAGTCATAACGTGCGAGACATTTTAGAATGAGAACAAGTGAAACTGCAAGGTGGGGCTGAAGAGAATTATTTTGATTAGGGGATGAGTATGTGATGTGACACAACCTGTCCGATCTGTTCTGCCACCTGACAGATGAACTCACAATCAATAATATGTTTGTCTGGACAAAGAACAAAACTTGTTTCTTTCCTCGCTTTAATTCTTTGAACTAAATCACGAAGGATGAGATTTGAAAGGCCGTACGTATCGGCGGTGAAATGAAGATTGATTGATTTTATGTCTCAGTGTTGATGTGTGTGAGCTCGTGTCTTATTGGTTATTTAAACAACGTGTCGGGATCTTTAGTGTTGTGAATGTCTGCTTCAATGTTTGCTATCGGGACAGATGGAGGTGTTGTGAGATTTTCACTCTCCTCGTGCTTGACACGGAGCCAGCGGTCAAGAATAGGTTTGGAGTTTTCACTGCCATTGTGTCACACAGATCACAGCTGTTGCTTTCGTCACGGTCCTGTCCAACAGAGCTGGGCGAGATTACAGGCCGTATTCACGCACATCAGATTTCACCTGTTGATCTCTGAGCGCAACACCGAATCGCACATGTTCCCCGTGTCATTCCGAACGATGCATCGGTTTGTTTAGATTTACACATGATTTTTAAAGGCAGTCATCTGTCACACATTGTCATCAACACAAAGCGCAGTTCACGTTCATCCGTATTTAATGTGATCTGTGTCACATGTGTGGGTTTTGTGGATGAAGGCACGACGGTGCACACTAAACCCAACATTTGTATTTACATTCGTCTGACCCGGGGATGGTAACGTTGATGAAGTATTCTGTGTTTCTCCTCTCACGTTGTGTTGTTTTATACATGCGTGTTCCTCGTTCAAACTGCCATGCCACTTTCCTGTGGCGTGTGTGAATCAGCTGCTTGTTGCTAAGCAACAGGCGGCATATTCATTATTGAGCTGGGAAATATCCCGTTATGTAATTGTGCTTTTCTGTTGACCGCACACGCGCACACACACCTGTTAGAGTCTATGATCTGCAGCGTTCGTCCATCCTGTGCTTGCTCTTTTCACCGCAAAACTATATTTTACACGCAGAAGCCACGGATGTCACGCACTAAAATCAACACACGCCCACACACACACACACACACACACACACACACACACACACACACACACACACACACACACACACACACACACACACACACACACACACACACANCACACACACACACACACACACACACACACACACACACACACACACACACACACACACACACACACACACACACACACACACACACACTCACTAACACAAGTGTTGACAAAATAAAAAAACATCATTTACATGCAGATTTTGTCCACTGACATCAGACTGACAAACAATAACAAGTTACGCAGAGGGTTGGTGGAATTGTAATTGATTTTTATAACAGTAACATTAAGATCATTGTTAAATCTGACATTTGTCAAACTGTAAAACATGACTGTTGACGGTCAGAAGACGCAGAATGATTGTGAAACACGTATGGTGGTTATACAATTTTAGGCTTTGAAACATAGATTTGACAAACTTGCACAACAATTTAATGACTTTCCCCTTGAAAAAGTAAAGTAAGGGATTCCTGTTATTTTGTCTGTAATTTAATAACAGTTACTTCTGATGTAATTAAATTAAATACTTAAGGGATAATCCACAGCTAGCCGTGCATTAAAACCCTTTAACGCACGGCTAGCCGTGGATTATCCCGCTTATACCAGTCATTTGCCAAGTTAAAGCTTTTATTGATGTTTACCGTGTAATTTTAGATCAAACAGGTGAAAACGACGGTTATTTCCGCAGGTAATTTTAAATGTAATCAAACTGACAAGTGCCAATCAATCCAGCCAATCAGAATCCAGTTTTCATGGTATAAAGTTCCATAATGTGAACGCTGCTGGTTTAGAATAACACTTGGAGTATGAAGCACGCTGACTGAACTAAACCGAGCCGACTCTGTTTTCAAGACGAGACATGATTTGGTGGATTACTGTAAAGTTTGTTTATTGACAAGTACAAAGATCTCCATAAACATTCAATACAAGTCTTGTCAGATAGAACTAGATCTGTGAGCATATGAAGAGTAAACGTGAATACTACACAATGTCTTACAATCGATGTCATGCATACAGTCACGTGTGACTTTTAAATTCTGGATGAATATACGGTAATGAATCTCTTTAACAGGTAATTGTTTTGATCGATTAGTCACATTGATTTGAGTAAAACTGTAACACAGTGTTTGAATCATGCAAACATTTTTATAATAAATATTACAAATATAGTTCCTCGCACAGAAAATTCAAAGTCCGTTTACGGAAGTCGTGCCACTCGGCGGCCATGTTTGCAACGCATCTGGGCGGCCGTTAGTGTATAGTGTTGATTATGATGATGGTTGTGTTGTTCTGGTTGTGTATCGTACTGAAATCTGTTGTGTGTCTGATGTACAACAGCAGTGAAGAGACGGCATTAAATCAGCCACATCACTCCTCATGAACAAATACAGTAAACAGTCAGCCAGAGGATTGAGAAACACCAGACAGAGCAGGAAATCTTCAAATTTTTCATATTTATCAGTGAAATAACTAAACATTAATAAAAGAAAGAACGGGAGGAGGAGAAATGTGTAAGTCAGCAGCACGAGGAACAAAGTGCCCAAAATCATCCTGCGCTTGTGAGGCGTCAGTGATGTGGCGTGAGAGAGACCCCTCCACGTGCCCACAAAACACAGAGCGGTTATCAGGTAGGGGATCAAACACACGATGGTGAATGGGAAAGCTAGGAAACGCAGATGAGGTGGTTTTATGTCTGCAAACCCCAGAGGCACACACCAGATGACGAGAGAAATCGAACAGGAGGATTTCAGCGAGTGGTGAGTTTTGTACCAGATCGGATGAGAAACCAGAAGATATCTTTCCAAAGCGATACACGCCATCAAATACACGCTCACAATCAAAGAATAATAATAGGCAAGCCCCAACAATGGTGTCCTAACACTGCCTGTTGCGTAGATCATCTGACACATAGTCTGGACGAGATCTGAAAGAATCAAATGAATGACAAAAATGGAAGTGGCGTGTCGAGACCTGACCAGCAAACACAAGGCATACAGAGTTAAGAGCATGATGGGAACCTCGATGAGCGAAATGATCCGGATAAACACTAATCTCACTTTGACCTTTGATTCAGAACCATTGATGCTGATGCTGATGTTGTGTTGTGTCATGATGTCAATCTCTTGACAGCTTTACTCTGTAAAGAAACACAAATGCATATTCACGTGGGAACAATAATCTATTTATCAGCTTAACTTTCCCTTTTCATTCGTAAATAAAGACATTCATTAAAGTGTTTCACGTGACACTGTAGCTGAGAATGTGAAGACACGGATGATGATGTTATCGGATGGATGGATGGTAGAGGTGGGCGAAAAAGAATCCATGCTTTAATGCATCCCGATTCTTCCTCTGACGATTCTGGATCATTTGAATTCTCTAATATTTATCGATCCTGTGTTTAATTCAGATCCCGACTCAGTGCTATACGTCAGTATTGAGCAGCGCATGTCACATTCATCTTCATGAACAAACTTTATTATCTGCATGCGTTTTGGGGTCTTGACAGTTTCAACTTTTAGAATGATTCATACCCTTCCTGAATATTATCAAAGGGGGATTATTTTTACAGACTTCTTTGGTCATATTTTCCAAGGGTATGACTCATTTCGAGCAGAACCGGATATCTGTACAGTATGTGTGCATAAAGATGGGCAGACGTGAGGTAATCTTGTGCTTAATCTGTCAAATATACCCAAGATTATGCCAAAAAGACACGAGGTTGACACAAACACAGTTGGTTATGCCTTCAGTGAATGTAAACAGTCGGATGTGATCAGTATGCGGATTATTACTTTTTTAAAGCGACTGTAGCAATGAACCTTCTGCCGTTTGATTTCATGCTGAACAGAAATCACTCATGGCTCTTTACTTTTTTTATATACATTTTTTTTAAATATTAATATTTTGCTTGGATTGGGAATTATTTAATTTATGGCTTTTGCATTTGTTTAAAAGTTGTTCATCCAAAATATAAAGGATACTTTTTAAAAATGAAAATAACGAAGGAAATCGTGTCAGTGTTGATCATTTTTAACATGACAGTACTGTCATACAGAGACTGAAACAATGAACAACAAAAAGTATAGAAATTCCAAATAGTTAAAATATAAAGTGAATGTGTTCAAACAGCAGACATTTTTTTAAAGGGGTGATGTGACACGGCTAAAATGAATATTATGGTTTGTTTTAGATGTAATGTAATGTGTCTACAGGATTTAAGGTTAAAAACGCTGTATTTTCCACACACGTGCATGTTTGTATCTCCTCTTTGCTCCGCCTCTCTGAAAAGCGAGGTGTGCTGTGATTGGCCAGTTCACCAGTGTGTAGTGATTGGTGGAATACTGCAAGCGTGTGAGGGAAATGTAACGCCTCTGACCATATTTGGAACATCAGGTTCCTCTTCAATTGTACTGACAGGTACGCCCACCTTACTTGCGTCTACATTTGGGCGGTCTCAGTCAAATCAGACCACCAACTGATGTAGATTTGTGGGGGTGTGGCTACACGAGGTGTTTCAGGCAGGTCTGGGTGAGCATTCGCTTTTACATAGAATGACTCTTTTGTTCCCACACTTTCATTTCTGCAGTTTTACGCGTCTCATACACGCATGAGCGACTTATAACACACCAAAGACACAGAACAACACGTGTTCGCGCCATATGACCCCTTTAAAACAAAAACAAAAAAATAAACTGAATCAGAACATGGCTTACACAATCAGATTGTGAGGAGATCAAAGATTCTCAATGGGTAGACAGACAGATGTGTTGATGATGATGTTACCTGAAGTCAGATTGTGGATGCAGATGTTGTTCAGCAGTAGATGTTGCTGTTGTTATTTATTGGTGTCAGGATTTCATTCATCTGAATCAGAGACAAAACAAACAGTTTAGACCAATTTATGACAAGACACCTGTACAATCCTCAATGGGGCTGCACAATTAATCGAAAAACTTAATCGGGATTACAATGACGGGTGAAACAATTACATAATCGCCAAAAGTCTCAATTACAGCTGCGCTCATTTCGGCAGTGTGTTTGGGCACCGCATACAGTGGCGAATCAGAGAATGAATACGTTGACGTGTCCTTTAGCTACTCCATTTTTAATTGACAACATAACTCCCATAATTATTCGTTATTTACATTATATTATCACGTTTTGGATGTTTATAGACAGACTGTGGCATGCAGCTGCGTCACAGAAAGTTAAAAAACATTTCAAATCTTCAAAGTAAAACCGATTCTTAATCGACAGTAATAATCGCAATTACAACATCGAGGCGAATAATCGACACTTATGATTTTTGTCATAACCGTGTGCAGCCCTAGAATGTCATGATGTTACCTGGAATCAGATTGTGGATGATGTTGTTTATGGGCGTCACATGTAAATCAGACAGAGTTCAGATGAAGAGAAGAGCTGAAATAAACACACAAACATACATTCAACAATTACATTTGATGTCATACATGAGTTTATCAACACAGAAGAAACGAAGAAGTGCCTTGTACAATGTCTAAAGTTTAGATGATGATACCTGGAGTCAGATGCTGATGCAGATGTTGTTCAGCAGTGGATGATGTTGTTCATGGGCTGTTCGTGTTTCTTTTATAGTCTGAATGAGCGCAACAAACGTCACATAACGTGGAGAGTGATTCTGATGCAAAACCTCAAAACTGCATTAAACATCATTATCATCATTAAGAATTAAGAATCATAAAACAAAAATGAGGAGTAAAAGGTTTTTAATGTGTTTCTGTGTGTTTTTATAAACCATCTCCTCTGTGAACATTTCCTTGCATTTATCAGCAGCGTTTCTTCATTTCGCATTTTTCATGATCACTTTCATCCATTAGTTTATAGTCTTTACCCACAGGATCCGTATTGGAAACCTTCCAGTAAAACGAGTCGATCAATAATCAGAAAAAACTGATGAGCGAACAGAATTGATGGTTCAGGTGATGTCAGGTTTAATTGAGTTTAAAGACTGTCAACGTTACATTTAATAACAGGACACTTAAATCATTGGTTGTCACGTGTCTTGAGAGTGTGTTGTGATGAAACACGTATGACGACGAGTCACCAGACATGCAGGAACCAATGAGAATCAGAGGGATTGATGTGGAGCCGGTGTAATGAACTGTATGTACATTGATTAAACTTCATTCAGCGTGTCTGATATTATGTTGAGTTTATACAGTATTGTTTTTATTACTTACCCACATCAGAGCTCAGAGAGACATTTGTTTCAACATCAATTAAATGTAAGTGTTCATATAGGGATTCGAGTGTCCAATATAATCGAGTTTGTGTTATTTTTGCTGTGTGAAGGCTCACAGGGAGTAAATGTAGAATAGTTTTACTCTACGTGTTAAAGTTCACGGTCAGCGAGGCGGTCGGCTGCCGTTCAGAACGCAAGAGACACGATCGGGTGTATTACCGTAAAGTTTGTTTATTGACAAGTACAAAGAGCTTCATATACATATATTAAACACAGTGAGCATATAAAGAGTAAATGTAAATTCTACGCAATATCTTATATAAATATTTAAAAAACTGTAATACAGTGGTTGACTCATGCATCAAAAATCATCATTTTTTTTCAATCAATCATCAAGTTTGATTTCACCTGTTAATTTCACTACGGTTTCAATCTTTGACATGGTTAATAGTAAATATATCAATGTTATGTTTTTACAGAATTCTCTTTACATTCTCAGGCAGCGTCACATATCACAAATATAAACACACGTGCAGATAAACACACTTGAATTATGATGATGGTTGTGTTGTTCTGGTTGTGTATCGTACTGAAATCTGTTGTGTGTCTGATGTACAACAGCAGTGAAGAGACGGCATTAAATCAGCCACATCACTCCTCATGAACAAATACAGTAAACAGTCAGCCAGAGGATTAAAATATAAAATATTCAATTTGTATAAATGGTGGAGTGAAGCGAAACTCATAATCAGTGAAAAAATGAAAAATAAATAAAACCAAGAGAGGGACGTAGAGAAGCGTGCAATTCAGCAGCACGAGGAACAAAGTGCCCAAAATCATCCTGCGCTTGTGAGGCGTCAGTGATGTGGCGTGAGAGAGACCCCTCCACGTGCCCACAAAACACAGAGCGGTTATCAGGTAGGGGATCAAACACACGATGGTGAATGGGAAAGCTAGGAAACGCAGATGAGGTGGTTTTATGTCTGCACACATGAGAGGCACACACCAGATGACGAGAGAAATCAAACAGGAGGATTTCAGCGAGTGGGGAGTTTTGTACCAGATCGGATGAGAAACCAGAAGATATCTTTCCAAAGCGATACACGCCATCAAATACACGCTCACAATCAAAGAATAATAATAAACATCCCACAACAACCCTGTCTTGTAATGGCTTGTTGCGTAGATCATCAGACAAACGATCTGGACGAGATCTGAAAGAATCAAATGAATGACAAAACTGAAGCGGCGCGATGAGACTTGATGAGAAAACACAAGAGTTAAGAGCATGATGGGAACCTCGATGAGCGAAATGATTCAGATCAACCCCGATCGTGCAAATCTCAGCTTTTCAAGAGAATAGATCTGTGAACGTGAAGCGTTGATGCTGGTGTTGCTGATGCTGGGTTGTGTCATGGTGTCAAAGTCTTGACCGTCTGCGCTGAAACAATAACAAACCCAACATCACTTTCACACAATGTTATGTCGTTGATCCAAGCTCTGAGGTTTTCTCCATCAGTTTCTCTTCATGTGCCTAAACCACTCATCGGCTTTCCTTTTCCGTTCGTAAAGAGAACACGACATGAAATCAAGTGTTTCACGTGCATTTCCATTCACAAACGTTCTGAGTGACACTAGATGACACAAGATGACGCGATGATGCTACCTGATGCATGGATGTGATGCGAGTCAGATTGTGGACGCGGTAGATGATGATGATGATGATGGTGATGATGATGGTGTTTATGGGCGACCTCAGATGAAGAGTCGTTCTGTCAGATGAGGAGCTGAAATAAAACACACAAAGATGCATTCAACATTTACATTTGACTTTCTTTCTTTCTTTCTTGATGAGAAAATGTGAATCAAAGACTCGCAGTTAAATGAGTCACTAACAAACAGTTTAGTCCAATTCATGAAAAAACAACAACAAGACACCTAAACAATGCTGAAAGTTACCTGGAGTTACCTGGTGGATGATGTTGTTTATGGGCTGTTTGTGTTTCTTTTATAGTCTGAATGAGCTCAACAAACGTCACGTAACGTGGAGAGTGATTCTGATACAAAACCTCATAACTGCATTAAACATCATCCTCATCATCTCTCTGTAGCGCAGATAAAACCACACGAGCGATCATCAAACAAACACACACATTAACATCAAGAACAAGATTTCAGAAAGAAGAAATGCAGTCAGTCGTGTATGAGCAAATCTATCAAAACATGTTTCCACACGACCAACAAAGGAAAAACAAACAAATGTTCTATCAGAAATAATTGATCATGATCAGATGAAAGGAACGTTCATCTCATTCTTAAAGAATTGTGCCGTTGTGAGATTTGTGTGTTAAAGATGCTTATTTCCACCTCACAAGAGGTTTATTTCTAATCTTTCTGTCTTATTGCTCTTAAAGAATGTCACGAACATGTCAAGAAGAAGTCATGCTGCCTCATCTCAAAACGACACGTTTCAGAGTGAGCTGTTAGCCGGGTAATGGGTTTCAGTCTGTTACGCTGTGTTAGTAAAGAACAGAGTTATTATAGTTTTGATTCATATTTTAAATTAGCTTTTATTTTTAGATTTTTAGTTTTTGTGTTAATTTCCGTTAAAGTTTTAGCAACTTTGGTATATGCTTTTGTCATTTTATAATTTATTGGTTTATTTTTAATGTTGCTATGTAAGATTAATTCATTTTTATTTAAGTTTATTTTGAGCAGCTTTAAACTTACTTCAGTTTATTTTTGAGGCAACTTTTCAATTTTTCCTTGAGTTAAGTTTTCCCCCCAAAATTTAGGTCAATATTTGATTTGATTTCAAAGAACAGGAACGTTTTCATTTTAGTAAACTAAAATAACCTTGATAAAGAATACTTTGATTTTTACTGTAGCACAAAAAGTAAAATAAAAAACAATAATCCTCTGAACGTTAAGGATCCTAACACAGAAACGAGGAGTAAGAGGTTTAATGTGCTTCTGAGGGTTTTGTGTCTGGAGTCAATTACATTCACATTGTGAACAATAAAACAATAGTTTGTGTGGTTCTTCATTTCCTTTCATTTATCAGATCTCGTTTTCATTTTCACTCTCGCGCATGAGTTGAGGTTTTAAGCACAGGATCTGTTTGTCTGATGACAGGTGTAGAGTCAGAGGTGAATCAGATCAGATCAGATCAGATCAGATCTGTGTCCTCGAGTCCGTTTCCATCCGCTCGCTCAAATAAGAGAGCTTCTGTCCAACAGAAACATATTAACTGCTGACCCACTGGATGAGTTACAAACATCAGACGCAGGCTTAGATAAATGAATGAGGCCTCAGCTGGTCTGATCTGGGATCAGATTCAGTTCATATCAGATAAAGCACTGGAGTGATTTCACTCTCTGTATATATTTACTTGTAGTTTATCGTGTGTGTGTTTGCGTGTTCAATGTGTTATTGTTTTGGGGAGGATGGGGTCTGTCTGCACATTGTCTGGTATGCGGATAAAGGCTCTCTCTCTCTCTCTCCCTCACACACGCACGCACACACACACACACACACACACACACACACACACACACACACACACACACACACACACACACACACACACGCACGCACGCACGCACGCACGCACACTCACACAAACAGTCCCATTAGCTGAGCACCATTAAGAAGGAGGTCAACGCCAAATCTACTTTCACAATCCCTCCCTTCCTCTCTCTCTTGATTTCATCACTTTTAGTTGACACCAATTTTAGTTGAACTGGCCCTTTAAATTATGAGCACAGACCATACAAAGTTGTGGAATTTATTGTTCAATTTAACTATTTAATTATTTGCATTTAACTATTTGCAAAAATTTAATTTTAAAAATCATTTTTATTTCATTTTAACCACAACCTATAAACACCCTTTTAAAGCCACACAGCCCTTGAGCATGATTTAATCTTTCTTTCTTTTTTTATTTAGTGTATTTACTTGATAACCGTATTTACAAAATGCACACACGATTATTCTTCACCTTATCCCAAATAAAACGCTGAATCGACAGATAATTATAAATTACATGAATCACGTAAATTACATATATTTAATCTTAATCAGCATTTTGTCGTTTGCATCAGTGAATACTGTCAGAAGTTCAACATTTATACCGTTAAACACTAAACAGTTGTTAATTATTGAATGTTTTTAGTCACTTACAGTATGTCGTGTGTTGTACAGCACTCTTTCAACTTTAACACCGAAGCGTCTTGCTTTTGACACACACCACAGAACAATATAGTGGGTACGCCGTGAGAAAATGGATGTGTGTTGTGAATATATCACAAAAAAGCTGTAATTTCATGTGCTCTTAGGGGCCCCCTAGTGGCGGTGAGGCCCTAAGCAGCCGTCTAGTTCGCTTATAGGGAGGGCCGGTGTCGTATCAAAATATGACTCCCCGTGAGATTATGACTCCCCTGTTTTCCTCTACGAAGGTTAGGGTAAGGATTAGGGTTGCACGGTGTACCGGTGCTACGGTAGCATCGTGATGCTAAAGCTTCAAAATACCCGCGATGCCTCTCTATTTTGAAACGGTAGTATCGTAGTACCGTAGTTAATGTTGCATATGCGCATTCATATTTATTTGAACACTTACATCTGCCTTTTTGCGGTGTTTATCTCCTAAATGAATGTGTGTTTTGAATGTCTCGAGCGAGTGATTCAAATTGGCGATTTGAACGAGTTGGTTAAATGATTCACTAACTCAGTGGAAAATTGACGCCACCTACTGGCCGTTTTAGTTCTGCATTTAAAGTAAGCCTAATATTTCCCTTTATAAAGACTGCTGTATCAATTAAATTTGTCCAACATTTGAATTAGTTCCTACGTGAAAAATGATCTAGTGTACTTTAGTATTTACTACAGTAAACTACTAAAACTCATAGATACTAGTGTTTTTGAGTCTTATCATAGTAAATATTTAAGTATACTACAGTATTTACAGTATTTACAAATGACTAAATGTAAATGTATTTGCTACAATTTATCCAATTACTACAGTTAATACAACAACATATTCTAGTGCAAAGTATAATACAGTTTACTATAGTAAATACAAAATGTTTAATCTAAATCTGTGTTTTTTGTATAGATTTGAATTATATGGCACAGCATCGTGATACTACTTGGTATCGAGATACTTCAGCTGGTATAGTATCGTAAGACATGTTTATGGTACCGTGACAACCCTAGTAAGGATTAGGTGTGGGGGCGGGCTTTAGAGATAGGGACCAATCACAAAGCAGCATCCTAAGTGAATGAACCAATCAGAAGGGGAGTCAAAATCTCACGGGGAGTCAAAATTCGGTACAATGAAAAATACTGTAGTATACTGTAGTATTTACTATAGTAAACTTGAACTTTGTCATAGTAAATATTAAAGCATATTGAAGTGTACTACAGTATTTCTTTCTTGATTTGTGAGATTATGCTAATGTGAAAGTCTTCAGAAATCATATGGATCAGTTTTAATAATGAATGTCTGGCACTTTCAGTTCATTTAGTAAATGGCTGAAAGTCCGGCGGTGAGACGTGATTTATGGATTGTTATTCAGACTCTGATGGATATGAATTCAAGGCAGCCAAGAGCTGAGATGGAGAAATGCGTTCCAGAGAGCTGTAACTTCACGTTCGTCTTTAGGAAGTGCGGCCATTAAAGGAACACTTGTCAGAATAACCGGCATTCATAAGTGAGCTCCCCCGTCAGGCTGATAAATAACACCACTTTAGTTTTAGTGTGAATGAATGGGATTTTGCCAAATGAAACGTCTCTCACCTTATTTCAGCTCCTCCAGATGCAGCGTTTTTGAAGTATTCGGATGATGTGAGTGCATGAGTAAGAGTGTACGCGAATGGTCCGACGCAGAAGTAAAAACACACTTTAGTGTTAACCATAGTACACTTCATAGATTCTGTAAATATATTGTGTTGGTACATTAAAGTTCTAAAAATTCGATGAAAATGACAATAATGAGTTATATAAAACATTTCATTTATTCACCCGAACAGAAAAGTTGAAAATTTTAATTCAAGCTTTTTATCCTTTTGAACTAACTTCTCAGCACATAATTAACCAGTCTTACTAAACGAGCAGTTCATTCACATCCTACGTTCTCTTGTGGTTCTCGGAGCTTTGAATGATTCACTGATCTCTTACATTCTGTTTAAATGAATCGGTTCAAAGGAGTCATTTGTTTGCGAGTCGGTCTGATCGCAATGTGCGTTCATACTGGCGAACTCGCTGTGTACAGAATAACGCTGATTCAACGAGCCAACTTCACAGCTAAAAGCATTACAATGATGTACAGCACGTTAATTTAAGAAACCTTTTCAAAAAAATGAATGTAAAACACATGAACAGCCGCCAAACACAGCTAATACAGCTCCTAAGCTCTTCTACTGAACTCTAAATTCCCGTTCAGATTGCTGGAGATGCGAAAAAGCGACATGAATACCCGACGAACCAAGTTTTCATATCAACGACGAAACGAATGTTCGCTTTCTTCTATTTCACGCCTAAACGTTAGGTGGCGCTCAACCGCTATTCAGGCTTCGGCTGCTGAGAAGAAGAAAAGCTTAAAGCTTAGCGCATAGCAATACAGGCTACTAGTACTTACAGAACAAGAAATGGATTTCTCCAGCAGCGAAGCTGTAATATATATATTTGATATATTTGTAATATCCCATACTACAACATAACATATGAATTGTATGCATATGAAAAATTATATATATATACATTAGTTTATATATACTGATATTTGAATGCCACCTCAAATTATGCCACAGAACGTTTTTGTCCTGGTTTTTGTAGTTGCTGTGACTTTTCAAAAAGTTCTGTCTGTTCTGACACCAACTCGACATCCATTCTGTCACAACAGCTTTCTGAGCCATTAGCGCCCCTGCGTGCCCTCAGTGGCTCTAGGCGCGTAACGTAAAATGCTCGATTCGTATTGGATGGTCTGTTTCTTCGCTTTGCGAATAGGTAAAGATTCGTCGCACTAGACGAAAAAAACCCTTCAGATTCGCGGTCTATATGACAGGCTTCATAAGAATCTATTGTTTTTGTTCTAGAATGTTATCGCGACGAACATTCGCACCGTATATTCGCGGCAATCTGAACGGACCTTAAAGCGCCTCACTGTGCTGATAGCGAAACAGCGCCTCTACTGTGGCGTAATTCCGCAACTGCGTTACAAACGACAGTCTGTTTAATGTAAATAGTAAATACTAAAGTAGTCTAGGTTTTATGTGGATTACCCAAATTTTATCAAATTGACTTGACACATTTCTGTTCAGCAAACACTTCATTAGATCTTTGTGTACGTTCTGTGTATGAACAGAACTCGTGCAGTCATTTCAGGGGTCGTGTGAGAGCAATCAGGGGTCAAGTGCCTGGTGTTGACCGGAGGTTCTCTGTGATGACAGTAACGTGTGATGTAATGACTGACCTCTGTCTGCATTTACCTTATGAGTGACCAAAGACCTCCCATTTTATTATCCACCAAAAAACTCCAGAAGTCAAATACATGTCAATTTAAATACATACAGTTAGAGGTTTGTTCAGGTTACTAACTCTACTTTTGAGCTACAGTAACAGTCATCATTGCATTTGTATAAAATACGTTAACTTTTAGTTATTAAAAATATTTAATTCACATGCTGTAATTCACCCTAAGGGCCATTGCACATTTTGAAATTTCCGAAAAAAAAAAAAAACGACCTCACGTTGTGTCAATCACATTTACACACCGCCTCCGATATTTTCGTCCGTCATAAAAAATGTCGGGTTTGATTTTCGCGTTTTTCGCATCCGTAGCAAGCATTTTTAGAGGCCTTTTGACAATTCAGAGACACCGTACAAACCAGCGCCAAATACGAAAAAACGCATACGAAAATTTCGGACTGTATGTGCAAAGACCTTAACACTTAACACTCATTTGGTTATTAAAATCCCAGCGCCATGCATATGTACGATATTCTGTTCATTTCAATATATTGTGCAGCCCAAGTTCTGATGAAAGTGAAATATTGGACGGGTTGATAAGAGAGTGATTGATGGGTTTAATTTTTGCAGGATGTGTTGTGGCTGTAGTTTCTCATTAAAGATGCTTTGATTCATGAAGAGCGTTGTAGCGAGGAAGGCGGGACGAGAGCCGTGGGGCAGGAAGGCGGGGCCGGTGGCGTGAGTGATAATGAGTGTCAGCTGTACGCGCACCGGTCCCGCATGCCTCACGGGGAGCTAGGGAGCATAAGAGGACGAGCGACGGGACTGCCGACGAGAGAGGACCGGGCCCGGAAGTTAAGTTTGTGTATGTTCGTGTGGCCGGCAGTCGACCGTGAGGTGGCTGCCGGCCTTTTATTTGCTGAATTATTGTTTGTTTATTTTTGATTAAAGTTTATTGTTTAAATGTTCGCCGGTTCCCGCCTCCTTCCTTCCCTACATTGAACTTTGTTACATTGGTGCCGAAACCCGGGAGGAAGGAGGGACATGCTGCCGAGGAGCCCTCGCCGCCGAGCGGCCTCGCGGTGCTGAGGAGTTCGGGCAGCGCGGA
>NC_079907.1:885335-892624 GCF_024868665.1 Triplophysa rosa
TGTAGCGAGGAAGGCGGGACGAGAGCCGTGGGGCAGGAAGGCGGGGCCGGTGGCGTGAGTGATAATGAGTGTCAGCTGTACGCGCACCGGTCCCGCATGCCTCACGGGGAGCTAGGGAGCATAAGAGGACGAGCGACGGGACTGCCGACGAGAGAGGACCGGGCCCGGAAGTTAAGTTTGTGTATGTTCGTGTGGCCGGCAGTCGACCGTGAGGTGGCTGCCGGCCTTTTATTTGCTGAATTATTGTTTGTTTATTTTTGATTAAAGTTTATTGTTTAAATGTTCGCCGGTTCCCGCCTCCTTCCTTCCCTACATTGAACTTTGTTACAAGCGTTTTTCCAGAATTAATTGGATGGCGGGATCTCTGCCATCACTGCTGGCCGTTTCTCTTTCAACTTTGCCATCTTTTAAATCAAATATTTATAGAGAGCGAGCGTTTCTGCGCGAGAGAGCGTTAGGCCGGACAGAAGCTCAGTGTGATCTGTCATCTCTTCTTCATGTGTCAAGTCAAGTCAAGTTTATTTACATTGCGCTTTTTACAATTTTCATTGTTACAAAGCAGCTGTACATGAAACATATTGACTACAAGCAAAACATTAAAGTTACACAAGTTAAAAGAAAAAAAGTGAAGACACACAGAATACATGTGTGTTTATGAGGTGATTGTGTCCTTAAGAGTGTTTCATCTCTGTCTGTCCTAGTTAAACTTGTCTTTATGAGGATCTCTTGTCATGCCGCTAACCAAACTTATGGATCCTGTAAACTTTCAAAATAGTGACAGATGTTCCTCTAGATCTTGTGAAAATGTGTGTAGAGTTTTCAAAAAGAGTTATATTTGGAATAGACACCAGTGTACAGTACAGCAAAATGTAAATCATCAGACACACACGCATGGCCCGAAGTTAACTATAATATAACAATTTATTTTATATTTAATTCATATTGATATTCATTTATAGTCATATTTATTGGATATTAATTATATTCACTCACTCATTTCTCTCACTCACTCTCTCTCTCTCTCTCTCTCTCTCTCTCTCTCTCTCTCTCTCTCTCTCTCTCTCTCTCTCTCTCTCTCTCTCTCACTCTCTCTCTCTCAGACCGAATGACACTGTGTGTAGTGATGGTATTTTGCTATAGCATCTCTCTAGTGGTGCTGACTACACAGACAGAGAGTTCTTTAACATTCATTTATATCTTTAATATGAGGCGTCCGCGTCTGACGTCTGTAGTATTAACAGTGATTTGTGTGTGTTATTTATATTCTAGGAGACAAACTGTGTTTCTCAGTAATTGCTTGGACAAACATTTACAGTTGAGTAATGTGAAGTGTGTTTACAGTCAGCGTCTCACGCACTTTACTGCTTTCACTTTTCCTCAAACAACTTCAGTGGATTTTTCTTCCTTCTTTGGCTGTGTCTGCTGAACTTTGGCTGAACTATTTGTAAATCGCTTTCGTGTGTTTTATCAGCAGTTGTAATTTATCACACATAAGCACTCTCAGTGCTCTGAACTTCTGTGTGTTGAGTTTTCTCATTTGCCGCAGTATGTGTGTGATTTATCAGTGCAGGGCGAGCCGGACCCGAGCAGAGACGACACCCGTTTCTGCTGTTCCTTTAGACTTATAAACATCATAACAATATCTGCAGCTATGCAGTGGAACGCTTGTTAAAAACGTGTGTGTGTATGTGTGTGTCAGATTGACAAAGCCGTTGTGTCATACCTGTATGTTTTCCTTTCTTCTTCAGAACACAACGGAAGATATTTTGAGGAATGTTGATAATCAAAAACTCCATATCAAAATATAATCAAAACTTCACTGACTTCCATTGTATGAACACAAAACCACTGAGACATTTCTCAAAATATCTTCTTTTGTGTTGCACTGAAGCAGTGTTAATTTTGACAGCAAATTTTGATTTAGTTTTAGTCATAGTCTTTTGACGAAAATGCAATGTAGTTTTAGTCACATTTTAGTCAACCCCATCATTTTAGTTTTAGTCTAGTTTTAGTCGACGAAATATGAAAAACATTTTAGTCGAATAAATATACATTATATTTAGTCTACTAAAATCTAAATGGTTTAAATCATTTACTTGGTGTAATTAAATGTTCCATACAAAGATTCAACTGTTTTGACATAATTTACTTCACCTTAGAATAAAATTAAACCAGGTCATTACCTTTATTTTTCAGAAAAGTTCAGTAACTAGATATGCATTGTTGGAACGCAGAGTATTAGACCATGAACGACATGTTCCAGTTCATTCAGTCCCATTTGACTCAATTGCCTCGTTAAGTTGGGCGTGTTCATTCAACCAATGAAACGCTCTGACAGGGCTCACACTCAAAGGCTATTGGCTCATGGCATGCTTCTTTGAAGTAAGCGCTGCACTGTCTCTGCTTGAGACAGCAATGAATGAGAATAGCTTTCAAAAAGACATATTATATAAATTGTATTACATTTCTTTAGTCATGCAAACATGTTACATACTTGGTTGGAATGTACAGTTCGACTCACTTCATCACTTCTATAATCAGTAGAGGACGGCGCTGGTTTCTTTTGGCTGACTTTGTTGCATTTCACGTTATGCAGCAGCTCGTGTTAAGTTAACATAGGCATATAAAAACACTTGAGCTTGCCTTCGTAATGTGTTTCGGGGTGACTCGCCTGCAGTCGCGCTTCAAGTTTGCGGCGTTTTACCGGCGATCGTGAAGGAAAATAAGACGCTTTGTAAACCGCGTGGAGACACCTATGCTTTCCCTTCTCCCAGAGACTTCTCTCTGCCGTTTATATGAGATAAGCAGCACATGCGCGCAAACTGATGTCCGCCAGGTGGGACAAGAATATTTTCGTCTCGTTTTTATTAGTTGACGAAAATGTCAGTATATTTTTATTACAGTTTTCGTTATAATGCATTCATTTTTATTTAGTTATCGTCTCGTTTTCGTCAGTGAAAACATGTCGTTAACGAATACTTTTCGTCATAGTTTTCGTTAACGAAATTAACACTGCACTGAAGAAAGACTCACATACAGGTTTACAACCACGACAGGGGCGTAGCAGCCATTTTAAAAGTGTGAAGGGGGGACAGCTGTCAGGTGATGTGACCCTCAAAGGCCAAACAAATTATGCACATAATGTACATGTTCATATAATAAATGATGTATAGACTACCAGTTGGCATTTTAGAGCACCCTAGTTGCAATTTTGGGAAAATGCCACGATAGCAAATAGCCTAGCATAGTAAGCACTATTGGAACACACTGGGTCTCATTCACTAATAATTGCATAGATTTTTCCTATTTATACGCACATTTGAACCTCTCACGAAAACTTTCCGCCTAATTCACAACACGTGCGTACACACATGAATTTGTTCTTAACCTCGTCCCTAGTCATTTGCATAAAACACACCCAGTCCATCTCCATATTAGGACTTTCCGCCTAACTTTTCCTTTACCACCTGTCGTCACTTTAGATACTCCAGGCAACTCCATGTGATGCTGTCTACAGATGCGTGCTCGCAAGTAATTCCAAGTGCGCAGTCAAAATGACGGTTATTTTGTCAGTTCATTTTAAATGTAATCTAACTGATTGGAGCTAACCATGCGTTAAAGGGTTTTAACGCACACCTTCCAGCCAATCAGAATCCAGTATTCAAACAGACCATGGTAGAAAGTATGATAATACATGGTGAGTATTCGGCGCAAAACAACTTTTCTTTAGTGGGAATTAAGGATAATTCCATTCCAAAGACAACAGAACCCAATAATCAGTTATGCATTTACTCATTAAGCAGACGCTTTCATCCAAAGAGGGTAAGCGACTTACCAGTAGGAGAGAATATAACACACACTCGGCGTGACGTGATGCGTCACATGCCTTGTTTTTGTCTGGTCGCATCATTTCAAATCATAACGTGTAAATTCGATCGGGTGATTCGTGTTAACGCGACATAAGACATACTTGCAGTGTGTGTTTGAGAACAGGACGTAATCGTCCTCTGCTTTTCCTGGGGGCATTTAGGCTACCCCAAAAGAGCAAAGAAATGAAAGAAAGAATTCACGAGCGCAACTCCCATCCGTAGATTTGAAGCTCTTGTTACTTCACTCAAAGCTAAGTAACAAACCAGAGAACACGGGCTGAAATGTAGGCGGTGGGTCAAAAATATTCAGAGGCATGAAATGATGACAGAATTTTATTTGGGGGTAAACTATCCCTTTAATACAGCAAGTTGTATTATCAGCCTACAGTTTGTATGAAGATCTGTGTTATTTGGCAAAAGAAGTGTTTATTCTGAAAATGTGATTATTTACTGCAAATGCAATATTAAAGATGAAAGAAGATGTGATTTTGAGATCTTCTTCTGTTTGTAAGGTCATTAAGCGGTGTCTTTGTTTTGTCAAGCGTCTGTTCTGAGGTCAGTGTTGACAGGTGCTGTTCTGCAGCGGCCATCTGATACCACAGCAGACACACAGACACGTGCCGTTCGTCTTTCATGCTTATCGTTATTCTGAGGTTCAGTGTTTGCTTTCTTACAGAAAGAAAAATGGAAAAAGGATTTCTGTGATTTCTTTGACGTCAATGAGATTAAACGGAGAGTAAATGGAAACTTTTGCTTTAGTCTCATCTGCGTCTCAGATATTTCTCTTTCTGAGAAAACGAGTCAGAAATCTGACAAACGTGTGTGTCAGTAGAGTTTGAGAAGAGATGTCAGTGTGTCAAACTGAGCTCAGATTCGTCTCGTCTGCAAACAAAAGTCAATATGATTGAAGATCTCAATATGAACTCTTCTCATCAAATTTACATTTCAACTCATTTGATTCTGTTTTTAATCCTCCAAGGAGAAAACTCCGAGACTAAATTGAGACTTAAACGAAACTAAGAACGCAATCAAATATCTCGAGAAACCGCTGGGTTGTCATATGTCAATGAATTTCAGGTCGTTCTTCGGTCCTCTCCGACCTCCAGTCAAGGGTCACCGGCCGTCTGCGTCAGGGTCGCGTGAGGTGCGATTTTACAGACGGGTGGTTTTAAGGGGTGTGTGGTCGTATTTTCTGGATGCTGTGTGCCGGTAGGTCGACGCTGACGTGTGTGCGTGTGTATTTCAGCGTGACATGTACGAAGCTTCGCTTGTGTTACGTGTCTCACATATGTGGCATTCTCTGGCCTGCGCTTTAACGCTGACACCTGACGCTGGTACGCAGATCCTGATTTAGACACACAACACAATTTAACAATCCATACGTATACTGTAGTGTGTGTTTAAATGTTGAGAAGCAGGTGAAAGTTGTGTGTTTGCTGAAACTCATTCCTTCCGTGTTCTTTTGAGGTTTTTACAGGTTTGCATCGTTGCAAGTGTATTGTTTAAAATATTGCATTATAATTTTCAGTCTATTTTTGTTTGTAAGGAGACAGTAGGACAATGAACAATACAGTATTACAGCATTTATCAAAGATTAGCAAAGACTAATGAATGTAGATGCATTGCTTATTGTTAGTTTATGCTATCTCATGCATGAAATGAAATAATATTAATAATATTAATATAGACAAAAATCGTAATAAACTTACAGAAGATTATGAGAAAGGTATTATTGAGTTTGTTTAGTGTATATCAGCAATAGTAAAGTAGAACTTTGACTAAATTAAAACCGTTTGATGAAATGCACGTGCATCAAAATCACATGCAATGTGTTTAATTGCTTTTTATTTATTTCATGCAAAACCTCATTTCTTATTGAAAGAGAAAGCCCTCGACAGATTAGTGACGTTCATTGTGTGTTTCATTCATACTGATGTTTGGGTGTTTCATGTTTGTTCTGGCAGGATGATGATGTCTCTCTCTCTCTCTCTCTCTGTCTGTCTGTCTGCAGGACGTGCAGCGAGTATGTAATCCAGCCGTCATCGGTGATGGTGGGATTAAAGGAGGAGGGGATCGTGATGCGGTGGCGGCGCCCAGCGAGGTGGGCTGGATGACCTCAGTGAAGGACTGGGCGGGGGTCATGATCTCTGCTCAGACGCTCACTGGACGCGTGCTGGTGAGTTTACATGTTTGCGTGTCACATGTCTTGCGTGAAGAGGGGGGTTGTTATGTATGTTTCATTTTCTAAAGGATTCAGATGGGAGATGTTATCTTTCTGGCGTTCCTGGTGCTGTTATAAGTGTCAGGCAACAGGATTGGTCAGTCGTTTTGTGGAGGTGGGGTTTAGCAAAGCATCTGGTTTAAGTTTCGCCAACCTTACGAATTAGCATTCATGAAGTACACATGACACATAAACAGTATTTATGTCGTACAGAATAAGTACAGTGAGTGGTTCACTCCTGGGTTTGTCTGTGAAGAACACAGTTTGACTGATTAATAAAAAAATTTGAAACATTTATTGCGCGCACGCACGCACGCACGCGCACACACACACACACACACACACACACACACACAGACACACACATGCGCGCACGCACGCACGCGCACACACACACACAGTTCTATGTAACATAGAGATAGTGTATCATATATCAGTAGCAGTGTAATGTATCTCACACACACACAAACACACGCACACACGCACACACACACACACCTTGAGCTGCAGTGTTTACACACACATGAATGTTTTCAAACATACATCATGATGCATTCATACTGTATACTGTGAGTTGGGGGGGCGCATTCAGATATCTATTCTTTTATCAGACGTTTAAAATAAAAAATCAATTGTCATCTCATGATCTGAAGTCGAGTTTAAATTCTGGTTTGTCTACTTAATGTCTGTACTTTAATTACACAATCCTTATTTTTATGTTTACTGTGTGTTTATGGTAAATGTCACAGTTAAATATATTTACTGTAGTAAAACCATCATTTGTGTGTCTGTTTGTATGAGTTATGTGTCCGTTCACTCATCTGTGTGTGTGTGTGTGTGTGTGTGTGTGTTTGTGTTTGTGCTTGTGTGTGTGCGTGTTTTCTGTCTGTGCAAGCTAATTTATGAGTCACTTCCTCTCTAGATTACAATGATGGCTCTTTATATTTGTAGTTCAGTAAGACGGTCTGTTACCATGGTAACAGCAGTTAACTCCCTCCAGCAGGTGTGTGAGTGTGTGTGTGTCATGTCAGGTTGTAAACACACACATATAAACCCGTCCACACGTACATTATTGCTTTACAAAACACACATAGCACGCACGCACACACAGAGAGAGAGAGAGAGAGAGAGAGAGAGAGAGAGAGAGAGAGAGAGAGACAGAGAGAGAGAGAGAGAGAGAGAGAGAGAGAGAGAGAGAG
>NC_079907.1:893871-901798 GCF_024868665.1 Triplophysa rosa
AGAGAGAGAGAGAGAGAGAGAGAGAGAGAGAGAGAGAGAGAGAGAGAGAGAGAAAGAGAGAGAGAGAGAGCGAGAGAGAGAGAGAGAGAGAGAGAGAGAGAGAGTTATGTGTGATAATGTGACCCCTGAGCTCAGGTGTAATTGAATCTCTTTCATTAAAGGTGTATTAGTTGTGACAGAAGCTATGAGGGTTCACAGCGATGATGCGTTTCCTCTTCCTCTTTATCTTCTTTCTCTGAGAGATGTCGAGGGATATTTCTGGAAAAGGTTTTATTAATTCATGCGCTTAAAGCTGGTTTAATGACTGTAGTTGATGTATCATTCTCATCATCAGCGGTCATCTGTCACATATGCTACAGAATTCACATACATCATTAATTTGATTCAGTATTTTTTCAATTCTGTCTTCGAAATGTGTTTAAAAGTGTGTGTGTGTGTGCGTGCGTGCGTGCGTGCGTGCGTGCGTGCGTGCGTGCGTGTGCGTGCGCGTGCGTGCGTGTGTGTGTGTGTGTGTGTGTGTGTGTGCATGCGTCCGTGTGTGCATAGTAACTTTTATTGAGAACTTTAAGATTTTTTCATTTTCTAGAAGTCATCATGCAACAGAGTAAAGTGAGATGTAGACTAAATGTAAAGTTTGGTCGCTCGCAGTGAAATCTTGGTCTGAAATGTTCCGATATCACACACGAAACACGGCTGTTATGGTGTGGGTCAGTGTGTTAGTTTCAGTAGGTGTGTGTGTGTGTTGGCTGGGGTGAGAACTTTGTTTGTTGTGAATTGACAGAGTTGGTTTGTCTACACTAAACGTGCTGCTGTAAGATGTTTCACAAAAGCCTTTGATTTCAGTAGAAATGGAAACATGAGCTGTTGAAAGATGTGACGGGGAACACAAAATGTTTAGTTCTGTCTAAGAGCTCATTATAGAAGTGTGAATGGAAGTGTGTGCACGTGTGGGAGTCCTGGGCGAGTGGGTGTGTTTTGACCTGTATATTGATAAGAAAGTATTAGAAAATCAAATGGGATGTCTGGAAATTGTAGTTAAAGTAATCTGATGGGCACGTTTACATCATGTTATATAGGGGTGGGAATCTCTTGGCACCTCATGATTCGATTCATATCGATTCTTGGATATGGAGTCATGATTCAATTAAAAACCGATTCACGATTTTTCGATTTTTAATAACGATTCTTCATCCAAATTCGATTTGATATGTTTAGCCCCTTAACTTAACAGATTTACTTTTTGCATGTGAATTCTTATCTTATTGTAACAAACATTATATCATTGGAAAGGTCTAACACCATGTCTACACCGGACGCGACCGGCACGACGCGACACGACAAAAGATATTAGAAACGCATTAGAACACATTATAATTTTACAATTTGTCCACACCGGATGCAGCGCGATCCGAACAAGCAGGTTGTCATGTCGCGTCGCGTCCGGTGTAGACACGGTGTAAGTCTCTAGAAAACATATTTCATCACCGTTTTATAGAATAATGTATGTAGGAAGAGCAATTGTTTCTTTAAAAAAAAATATTTCCTTTCACGTATCACAGTATAGTTTCATACAAATTTGTTGTTCTTATATTGTTTCTGTGCTCTTGTATTGTGGTCAAATTTCAGATCAAGTGTTAAAACCAATGGAAAGCATAAGGGCCCCCTACTGGATTTTTGTAATAGTGCAGCTAAAAAACTCGGACACGTCCAAATTTGCTGGATCAAGACCAAACTTGATACAACACTTGGTGACCCTTGGGACTTTGACTTATGACATTTTGGGGCTGATCCGTAATTCTTTTAAATGTATTTTTTATAAAAGAAAAACATAAGGAAGTAGTCGCTTTTAGCATCTTGTTAGCATCCGCCGTTTTTAAGACACAATAAGGCTTTAAAAAATCACAAGGGGGTTATGTGGTGTGTTTTATTTTTTATTTTTTTATTTTTTCTCCATTATTCAGCATTGGAGTTTGGGTTCCTCGCCACAGCAGAGCAGTGCAGTGTTGGCTTGCTCACCGGGAGACTGCATTTATTTATTCACTTATTTATTAGATATTATTTATTATAATGATCTTGCTTGGTCTATAAACACCATGCACTGTGCTGTGTTTTACCTTTCTGTGTTTTTCTTATTTGCTCCTGTAAAGCTGCTTTGGAACAATGCACATTGTGAAAAGCGCTATATAAATAAAATTGAATTGAATTGAATTGAATTTTATGTCATAGAATAAAACGTGAAGATATTTAGAGGTTTTGTTTACCACAGACCTCATTTCAGGCGATTTACCAAAAACCCATTAAAAACCCATTGTCTGGAGTTTGAGAGATGGTTGTGGTCTGTGCTCAGGTGAAAGTGATGTTGAATGGACCTGGACTGATACAGAGTGCCTGTTTAGATGTAACTGTAATATATTGTAGTGGGATGTGATGTAATGTCAGAAATCAAGATTGTCAAGGTGCCTTTTTATGTCATTTCTCATCCCCACAATCAATTTAAATAAATAAATATCAATTGGGGGGAATTTGATGGGAAATCATATTTAAATAATATTCAAATGCACGTTCATATTTTCATGTATATTTTTTAAATCTCTTGATTTCGAGGTGAAATTTGACCTGGAGATGTTTGTATGAGATTTAGAAAGAGATGTGGCTGCTCTAGTTACGTCTCTGCAGGGACAAACTCACTGTCCTGTTTCAGGAGCGCACACACACACACACACTGAAACACACGCGCGCGTGCGCGCACAAACACACACAGGTGAGAGATCTATATTGGACAGAGTCTGATCTGATCTAGATTCAGTGAGTTGTTCTGGAACTGTCTTTTATTTTTATGTCATCTCGTTGTTTGTGAGTTTTGTGTTTATACTGTATACACACGTAGATGTAATTTTTTTCCGATAACCGATAATTCTTTAACATTGGAAGTCTATAACCGATACATTGGCCGATATACAGAATCTAAATATTAATATAAAATTCCCTAAGACTGAAACAAAAGGCAAAAAGTGGACAACTGCTTTTATTTGAAAACATTGACTGCAGAAAACAAGGTCACCATTAGTTCTCTTTGCCCCCCTGAAAATCATGTACCAAGCCTACTTTATGCTAGTTAACGCTTCTTTAACCTTCCAACTTTTCTGGGATATTTTTTATTTAATAAACAAATTATAGATGTTCTTCCAGAGCAACCCAGAAAAATGTTCTTACGTAATAGCCACGTGTCGAACAGGTGTCAAGACAGGTTCCTATAATTTACACTTTCATAAATATTTACATACTACATCAACAATGTTTTGGTAACAGCAGTAAGTGAATGATCACGACAGAAAGTCAGTACTGTACTGTATTTCAACTGTGAGCAGCGTGCAGCTGAAGAAGTTTAACCAGAGGAAATGATTTATCAGCTATAATAAATTGGCCTAAAGTTTATTATGTACCGATATGGATGATAATTTATTGTGCATCCCTAGTTTTAATGTGTTGGGACATTAATACCCACAATATGAACACACAGTATGTACAGCTAGCTTCTAAGACAATCATTTGATATTTCATGCACTTTACAGGTTATATGATGTCTGGCTAAAGCTGTTATTATTGGGATGTTTGTGAGCCTCAGATGACTCCAGAATTAACATCATTATTCTGTGGGATTAGTTTGTTCACTTCATTTTTTCAGAATACATGTTTTAACGGGGTTTTTCCTGGCTCAAAATGAGGCGGAGGTGGTGTCATCCTGATCTTGTACACACACACACACGTAGGCCTACCGTAGGTGGCTTAACCAAAGTGACTTTGACATATTAAAAGTTCTAATAAAATTATATGAAAATGACAATTATTAAGTTATATAATACATCACTTTTATTCAATCAAACAAACTTTTTTTTATCAAATAATTTTTTTTATCATTTTCAACCAACTTTTCGGCCCACAATAGCCAACTGAATAAACCAGTCTTTCTAAATGAGCAAAGCTCATTCACATCTTTCATTCTCTGTGGTTCACTTTAAATGATTCAATGATCTCTTATATTCGCTAGTGACTGAAAAGTTCAATAGTTTATATGAATCGGTTCAAATGAGTCATTCGTGTGCGAGTCGTTCTAAACGCAATGAGAGTTCATACTGGCGAACTCGCTGTGTACAGTATACGCTGATTCAACGGCCCAACTGCACAGCTAAAGACATTACAATGATGTACGTCATGTTAATTTAAGACATTTCAAGAAATGAAACGGACTTGGATGCAAAACAAACAGCCATGAAAACACGGCTCTCACTAAATCCTTAGTGTTTCGAGTCAGATCCGTGGGCGTGGCTTGTTGGTTTTGACTAAATCCTTGGTGTTTCAAGTCTTACGAAACCTTTACCCTAACCCTAACCTTACTCTAACCATCTAAACTACCTTTGATTGTTAAAATCGCCTAAAAAACACTGTTGCGCACTGTTGCGTGATGACGTCAGACTCGAAACACCAAGGATTTAGTGAGAGCCGTGAAACACAGGCTGGCTCTTGTTCTGCAACTCTTTTTAGCGCCTCAGTGTGCTGATAACGAAACAGCGCCTCCACTGTGGCGTAATGTTGCAACTGCAGTTACAAACGACAGTCTGTTAAAGGCGGGGTAACTGATTTCCGAATTAAGCTTAAGTTATAGTCGTGCGTAGGACCTACGCCGTAACCTACGGCGTAGCCTACGTACGTAGACGACGCCGTCGTGAACATTTATGGTTCTGCGTTGAGAGTATGCATCGTACTGCAATTACACCGCCGAAACGCTAGTTGGCTCTTTGTGTTTTCCCGGGTTGCTCTTCTTCGCCGATGTTTTGTGTGTATGCTAGTGTTTGCAAGCGATGGAAGCTGATCGCATCTTAACGGAGTTGGAGCTGATTGAAGTAGAAAAACAGTTACTTTTAATTAAATCACTTAAACAAAAAGCTAGAAACCAGAGATGTCGATGCTCGCCATGTTGTTCTTTTGTGGACTCTGAACTTGCCGGAAGAAGACGCCAGAGAAGAAGACGCCAGAAATGCGTAGAAGGAAGTACGATGCTGCCAAACCGACCAATCACAGCGCTTGCGGTCCGCGTAGGGTCAGCGTAGGGTCCGCGTTGAGTTGTCGCGTTGTTACATTTTTGGAGAGGTGCGCGTCAGGCTACGGCGTAGGGTACGCACAGGGTACGCGGCTCTGCGTAGGCTCCTACGCAGAACCATAAATTACGCTTTACGCTTTAGACGACTGAGTCGGGCCGAGTACCAAAACAACCTTGTAGCCAATCAGCAGTAAGGTGCACAGTGCACAGGACGGACATTAGTGGAGCCGAGCGCTGACCAAAGCGACAGATGGGGGTAGGGGTGTGTCTGTTTTGGTGATTTGAACATCAACAACGGCTAAGAGAAATCGGACACCCCACCTTTAAGTGCACGCAGCATTTCTTGCAAAGACACCCGACATAATTTTGGCGAGAGTCTGAGGCGGCACGACGTTTGATAAATAATAAAATAATTAAAATAAATAATTTAATTTTAAAAAATATATATATTTTTTACACACCAAGTAATGTCCTGCTTATATCAATGCCTGGTCATATTTTTCTTACATGCAACTCTTAATATACCGTATTAACAAGATACGCATCTTCTCTCAGCACAATATGTGCAATATTTCCAAGATATATTGTTGTAAAATGTCTTGGATTTTTATATCCTAAAATTTTATTCCGTGCGATATGTAATGTCAGATTATCCACAGAAGTGTAGTTTATACATATGATCCAAACATAAAAAATGTTTGCGAGCATGACATTGAAATGAATATTACTGATAAGAAGATGATGATGATGATGGCGATGATCTTCTGTGTCATTAATAATTCATAACTATAACTGACACCAGCATTTGCTAATGGTCTCCATCACACTTCAACAGAAGACCCATGACATTTCTCTCATTTACTGAATGTGAGGATGATGATGATGTTAAATAATTCACTAACCTGCTGTAAACACCCCTCTCTCTGGGTCTCTCCTCCATCTCTTGTTGGCAGATGATGAGAGGTAAGAGGAGGTTGAGGTTCCCCGCTGTGTGTCTGTATCTGCTTTATTCAGCCCATTAAACTCGCTGACATTTACGACAGAGAGGCGTGTGAAACATCTGCTGCCCGTCATCATTGTGGAGTTAATGAGCTCAACCTTTATTAGTTAAAGAACAGCTTACAGTCCGGTCACGCACGCACACGCTGATCTTCTCACAATCTGCTTAAACTGACACAAACGCACAACACACGTTTACATGATGGAGAGATTTGTGCTGAAGGTTTATTTTTGAAACAAGCTACTGATCTATGATATTCTGTGTGTGTGTGTGTGTGTGTGTGTGTGTGTGTGTGTGTGTGTGCGTGCGTGTGTGTGTGTGTGTGTTTGTGTGCGTGTGAGTGTGTGGGAAGGGTAAACCCTACGGTATGGGGACAAAATGTCCCCACAAAGATGGCAATATCCAAAACCCTTGTCCTTGTGGGGACATGTTTTGGTCCCCATGAGGAAACAAGCTTATAAATCATAGAGAATGAACTTTTGTGAAAATGTAAAAGAGCAGACAGTTGTGTGTGATTGTTAGGGTTAGGGGTAGGGAATATGAGATACAGTTTCTACAGTATAAAAACCATTGTGTCTATGAATGTCCCCATAAAACATGGAAACCCAACATGTGTGTGTGTGTGTGTCTGAATGCGTGTGTATGTGAGTGTCTTTGTGTGTGTTTTTCTGTATGCGTGTCTGTGTTTATATGTGCATGTCTTTGTGTTTGTTTGTGTGTAGTTTGCATGAAAGTGTGACACAGATGTGTTGTTCTCAAGTGTTAAGTTGTCAAGCGTTTCATCTCACTTACACACTTTGAGGGTTTCCATAGTGCTGACCTCTGACGGGCTCATCATCAGCTCATATTATTACTCACACACACTAGCACCTCTGATGTTTGCGCAAAAACATGATGTCACTTCCTGAGGAAAAGAAAGTGACGTTAACACATATTATTGTGATAAGAGACACATAATGTGTTCTTTTCTAATGATCTTTTACGGTTACTTATAATGCTGTCATGACCGTGTTCATGTGTGTAGCGGAAATCAATCTTCACTAGAGAGTTAATGAAATGACCTCTGACCTCTGATGTTACTCTAGCTTTGACTCGGCCGTGTGACAGCGGCTCACATCAGATCCTCTTCCGCGCTTGTCACATACACACGCGTGTCTTAGATAACCAACAGCGATTAGAAATCAAAGTGGCTTTCTGTTTCACACACACAGATTACATCTCAAACAAGACACAAAACTAGCATACATCACCGCGATTGTTGGATTAGCAATATTTGACTGTAGATTTTATAGAAACAAGTGAGAGTGTGATTGCTGAGACACACGAAGAGTCTGGAGGTGATTGGAGAGGTGAAATCATCTGGATTCGAGTCAATGTGATGAGAAATGTGTGAGTTGATATTGAGATTATTGAGACACATCTGAGCTCAGTTTGACACACTGTTCTCATGAGACATTTCTGACGTATTTCTAAGGAGAAATATCTGAGACGCAAATGAGACGTTTTTTTTATTTGAAATATAAATCAGTTCTAGATTCTCATCGGTTGTTTTTCTGTGATTATGTCAGTTTGTTGTTGTGTCAGATGACGAGCTCAAGCGTCTGCTCCCCCTGCTGGTCAGATGAGGCCGAACGCCACTCATTGCCATGGAAACAGATGTGTCAAAGCATGACCACGCATAAATCAGACAGCAGGACAGAAAGAGCCGAGGAGAATCAGACCTGGGTTGGAAGGTTTTGAAGCGGGACGGTCGTGTGTGCGAGTGGCCATTAAAAATGAGAGTGAGAGAGAGAGAGAGAGAGAGAGAGAGAGAGAGAGAGAGAGAGAGA
>NC_079907.1:901898-907228 GCF_024868665.1 Triplophysa rosa
ACAAAAGCTCGGGTTAAAATTGTGGTTTTAATTCATGGCATCTTTAAATATGATTTATTATTTTATGTTAAACGTTAGTATTGTGTTGTTTGAAAAGTACTCCAGTAAATCATATCAGTATATTGCATCTTTTTGATATTTTGTTCAATTTTCTCCAAATAAATGCAACTTGAATTATTAAATAATTATTATTTAGAATTGAGGATAAATGTTTGAAAAGGAATTAAACAAAAAATATTATTTTACCAAAACACATACCTATAAATAGTAAATTCAGAATAACTGAGAATAATTTTGAAGTGGTCTCTTAATTTTCTATCTGTCTATCACACTTTTTGGCATTTTCTTCCTTTCTTATCATTCTATCCTTCTGTCTATTTCTGTCTGGATACAAATCTAAAGATAACATGAGTTGTGTAACATATGACATGTGACTGAGAATGTGAAAGAAAAAATTTATAAAAAGAGCTTGTATTTGACCAATAGCACCACAGCGTCTGAGCCCAGCGACCCTTTCTATCCCAAATCAAATGTTTTTCCCTCCACTTGAGACTTCATTATCTTTGTATTTTACGCATTTTCCTTCTTCCTCGCTGCCGTGGATCTGCGACCATTCTTTCTTCTCTCTGATAGTGTTGTATTGTGAGTAAATGACTTTCACGTGTTCATGCAGATTGCTTCTGTACCAGCCTGCTGCATGTGTGAATGTCAAACTACATTTCCCATCAACCCCCTGTCCTCCTCTCTCACGCATCATCAACAGAAGACAGCTTTCACTTTTACTCTTCTAACACACTGGGCTCCTAACAGGATTATTTTCTTGATTGACTATTTTATTACATTGATGTTTTTTTATTGTTTTATTATTTGCACAAGCCATGGATTGCAAAATCAATATTCTGGATAGTTATTGTTGTGTAAGTGGCAGTAACTAAACAAGTTTTTATTCACACTTTGTGTATCTGGCTTTATGATTCTCATGCATCTCCACAATCGAATATACACAATATTTAAAACAGAATCGAAACATTTCTGCACAAATCAAGGATTTCACACCGCAGCAGAATCGTATGTTTCTCTCATCCATTAACCTGTCCTCTCCTCTCACCTGACCCCTGACCCCAGCCAAGAAGGCCGGCCACAAGAGAATGCGTCTGGCATGTTGTGTAGCTTGCGGCGGGGCAGATCGTGACTGCTCGTGCATGTCAGACAGTGTGACTAACTTGGAGACTCTGCACCGTGGCTACCCCTTCTCATCTGTCTCTCTTTATGATAACACCAACACTTTACACTCCTGTAAGTGAATGAGCGTGCCCGTGTGTGTATCTGTGCCTGTCGGCAGTGTGTGTGCCCGTGTAGCGGTGCCATCTGCTGTGGTAAAGACTTGTGTGCTAGATCTGCTCACCTGCATGCGGGTTCTGCTAAATGTCAAGTAATGATAGTAGAGTTGTCATTTTGCTTTTGCATAACAGTGTTTGGTTTATGTTCAGCTGTGTTAGATAATCCACTCATGTTTTCCATGCTCTTGTTGTGTAGATGATGCTCATATAGAGATGTGTGTAAGAGTAAAAACTGTGTTCAAATGTAAAAGTTTAAATCTGTTTCTACTTCACTAGAAGACGACCTCTAAAATAACACACATGAACTAAGAAAGTCACAAAATATTGTGTTTAGATTTTATTGTGGTTTTCAGTAGTAATAGTTTGATTCTGGTTAACGGCTGGCTGATGTTCAGTCCTGTAAAAACACACACTAGTGAGATTTATCTTTGCTCACTGCATCATCACTTCATTGCTCCACGTGTCTCACTTAAACCTCATTTTGTATCTGCATTTTTCTCAGCTAAAAGTAACTATAACGGATACATCAAATCAAGTAAGTTACTCATTTTTTACTCATTTTAACTCCTGTTATTTCATCGCCACATTCATTCATGTGTCTGTCTCGACCAGTGCACATAAAAAACATGATACACATTTCATATAATTTGGTCTGGACATGTATTCGTGTACACAATGGTATATACAGAGGACACAGAAAGTATTTAGATTCTTAAGTCACACTGAAAAATCTATGATATCAGGTTTTCCATATTGCAGCTAGAGCTGTAAACTAGTGTCAAACTCAATATTTCCTTGTGAAAATACTTTTTAAAAAGCGTGCATTAACTATATAGTTCGTTATCTAATGCAAGGACAATTTAAATGTTTCAAGTGAGTCTACAGCATCAAAATACTTGTATGTAAACAGCGTGCACTTGCTCTCATTCAACACTAGACGGCGCTGCAACGCTGCAGTTTTGTTCATGTTTTTTGCAAGCGATGCACCAGAGATCACTGAAATATCCCGACAAATCACACCCGTCTCTGTGAAAGCTCTAGATTCAGTTTACAACAAAAGCCAATAAACACAATTTACGAAAGCAGTCAATAAAGAAAATATAACAACAAATAATGATACAGTCATATTTGTGACAGTAGGCTAACCACCAATGAAGAACATTTTATTTTAACGTTCACTGCCTGATTATAAATGTTTGTCTGACAGTAAGAGACGAACTCAAACCAACATTCCAGCCCTCGAATCCTAAGCCCACCCTGAACAGAGCTCAGCCCGCCGCGAGGGCGCCCCCTGCTGGCCCGGAGGTCCGAGTGTCTGTGCCCTTAGTCAATAACCGTAAAGGAAGTCTGCTGTCACCCGCCGCCTCGTACCTGCACAGACTCAGTCTGGCCAGCTCTAGAGAACTGCACCCGGGCACTGCGGGCTCCGAGACCACCCGTCTGCATCGGGCCTGCAGTCTGCCTGTGAAATACAGATATCATTCCAGCTGCGCCTCCAGCATCAACCGGCGCATGCGCCGTAAGCCTCTGCCTGGCGTTGTGACAAACGCATGTGGACTGACTAACAGAGTTCTTCTGAGATGCTAAACAAAACATCCTGTTTTCAGTAATGTGTTACATACATCAGTGGTTTCATATCAGCCAACACAAATATTCATCAAATTAAATTAAAGAGATGCAAATAATGTGCACGCTCTCTTGGCCACGCAATACGTAAACTCGGACGCAAACTGGAATTTAACGTTACACTTTGCGTTACGCAGTGTATAACCAAAACACGTTTTTTATATTAAAAAATTCAAGTGCAAACCTTTATTGCATAATTGTTGTAGCTTAAAGTGCACGATTTTAAAACAAAAAGTGTGTGATCCGCCAATCTACGCCGTACGTTCTGTGTGGTTGTGAGTTTCACCGGTTGTATTTGCCTGTGCATTATCGTGTTTAACCTGTTTTTTTTGTGTGTTGTGTAAATGTTAATGAGCTTTATAGCGTCTAAAACTCTCGTGATGTTTCAGTAGTGGAGGAAGAACACTCGACTCTGTCACCCAAGAAGAAACAGCGTAACGGAGGCATGAGAAACTCGCCCACCTGCTCGCCCAAAATCATCAGGTGAGATCACACTAATGTCACTGTTGCTTAATCTCTGAGGTAATGATTTAACAATATTTTAAGTTAGGTGCATAACGTAATGAATGAAAGGAAACGACATAAACTTGTTTAGCTACAGCATAAGACATTTGCCGCATTGTGAGTTTAGCCCGTCGCTGTGATATGTAAACGGTGCCGCCATATTGGACCGGTCCGGGCGTCCCAATACGTCAGCTTTACAAAAGAGGCACAGACACGGTTATATTTCTCAATAGATTACATTGATTTGGACCACAAACGCATTTTGTCTCCAGTTATTTCTGATTTTTTGTCGTTATTTATCGTCAAGTATAAGTGTTCGCTAATGGCAACTTCGTAGGGCAGCCCTGAAGACAGCTTCAGCCAATCAGGGGCCAGGATCAGTCTCCATGCCAGTCCCCTACTGCCGTCTGCTTTCAGCCCTGAGAACCTGCCTTTTATCCTGTCCGTGAGCATTAAACATCCAGTTATTGATTTTGACTGATGAAAGAGCTGCTATTGAATAATAAAAGGCATAAATACGGAATGATGGCATGAGAATAATATCTTCTGAATACTTTATCAAGACAGCAGCCTGGTAATTTATAGTAAGAGGACTTTAGAAGGAAATAGATCGCCAAATATCGAATCATACATCTATAACTTATGTAAATATAAATACTGCATCTGAGCATATAGGGTCTTATAATGCGCAACTGTTAGTTTTGCCTGGATAAAGTGTTCTTAGATTGCAATAGATTTTTGCTATTGCAATCCTACACTTTTAAAAAAATCCATAAAAATAGGGCACAATATACTGTATTAATATGAAGGAATTTTCCGTATTCATTTTTACAGTTGTTTTACCTGTATTTTACATGTTGCACTGCATTAAATGACATTTGAGCATTAACAGAAATGTCTGTAAAATAAAGGAAAATGTACTGGTAATTTTCGGCCAGTACTTTATCCGTTTTTTACAGTGTATATACATTTATTTATTTTGTTGACATTGGTCATGTAAATCTTATGGGAGGTTTGCAATAATACACCTTTGATAATTTTTCTGTTTTATATCATTTAGGCTTTTTCTATACTGTTTTATTGTTTATGTTTGTAGAAGTAAATAAAAATTACAGCTGTCAAATGATTAATCGTAATTCATCCCATCCAGAATAAAAGTTTGTCTTTACATAATATAGCCCATGTCTGTGTACAGTGATTTTGTATTTATAAACACATACATATACACATACATGTATACATCTTTATGTACAGTCTTTATTTATATTTACCAATAATTTAAAATATAAATGTGTATTCATTTTGATATTTCATATTTTTCTTAAATATATGCATGTAAGTGTATGTTTTTATGCATGCAAAATTAATATGCACAGTACACAGACATATTATGTAAACACAGACTTTATTATGGATGCGATGAATTGTTTGACAGCCCTAATAAATGTAATTAATTGAATTATTTGAAAAAGTGCTGAAAATCGACTTTTTTATTGGCTGTAGATGCCAGCTGCTCACTGCAGGTTTATTCTTGTGTCTATATAAAGATGAAACGCAGCATATGAGGCGTTTTAGGTTAGTTTATGGTCGTTCTCTGTTCAGTTTTACAGTAGCCGGAGGCTTGTACAAGCATCAGCAAACATTCTGGTGTTGTGTATCAGCTGTGGTTAACGCTGCCGCTGGCCTGCAGACTCGAGTGAATTAGTAATGAAGAGCAGATTGGATCTTGCTCTTTGGAAAGCATGTTAGTGTCAGGTTATGTGAGGGAAGAGAAGGTCTCTCAGGGCAGGAATATAGTTTTCATAGCCTACAGAATAAATGCACTGGGGTTGGGTCACATCACATCACACACACACACAC
>NC_079907.1:908089-973089 GCF_024868665.1 Triplophysa rosa
GAGAGAGAGAGAGAGAGAGAGAGAGAGAGAGAGAGAGAGAGAGAGAGAGAGAGAGAGAGAGAGAGAGAGAGAGCGAGAGAGACTCTAATGGCTCACTGATGGACAGAAGACAGATGGAATGTAAAGTCATAACAGTGAACAAAGCTGTTTGACAGGCCACTGAAACCTTCACCTTTCTAATGGGCAAATCAGAAGCCCCGACACCCCAGAGCTGCGTTACGCTCCTGTGCTCCATCAGGTCCTGTACTAAACCGTGCTTCCCAAGATGCAATTCAGAGGTTGTGAATGTGTGATTTACAAAGACCTTGTGTCAGGAAGTTTTTCTCGGTAGGCCAAAGAAATTACAAACATGACAACATCACCCCTCACGTTAAACTGGATTGTGTGTGTGTGAGAAAGACAGCAGTAATACAACATGCTCGTCAGTGTATTGCTGTTTTTTTTAAATAATGTTATTATAAAAAAGTATTCAGCATATTTGGTTTCGTCAGTTTATTTACCTATTTATCATTTTATATTTGTACTTGTGTTTAGGTGCGTTCGTGATTATATATTTTTTATTATAACCAATATTGCAGAGTACAATATCATATGCCTGTAAAGTTATTTACGTTTTTTTTTCTATTTTGTAGTTTTATTAATATTTTAAATTAGCATCTGTATTTCTGGGTCATTTTGGTTTATTTTGTAGCAATTTATTTACAGTATGTGCTTTTGTCATTTTATTATTTATTTATTTTTAATTTTACTATCAGTTTTTTCTTTCAATTTGACAGTAGCTTATTAATAATTTTAGTGCCTCATTTATCATTTTTGTTTAGTTTGTGTGTTGCAATTTGATTTGATATCAGAAATGTTTTGACAGTTTTACTTACCGGTAATAACTGTTTTCATTTGTTTGTTTGTTGTTTTTGTTGGTTTGGGTGTTTCAGACACGACCCGCTGCTCGTGCCAGGACACGATCAGATGGAAACGATGGATGACAATATAAAGAAATACGATTCGACTGGAATGTTCCACTGGTCTCCATCAAAAGACATCGAGAAGGTCGTTCTGGTAAGAATCAAACATTCTTCACATAACAAACTCAATTCACTGGAACGTTCTGCTCGTCTGTGTTTGGGTTCAGAGTAGAAATTGAGAAATAAACGATCTATCATCAGTATATTTGAGATTTTGTCAGGGTTTAGGAGAGGTTGAATTTCGATGTTCTGTGTTGGTTTTTAGACCAGAAGCGAGGCAGCCATGACGGTTCTGAGCGGGCACGTGGTGGTGTGTATATTCGGGGATGTGAAGTCGGCTCTGATTGGTCTTCGTAATCTGGTCATGCCCCTGAGAGCGAGTAACTTCCACTATCACGAGCTGAAGCCCATCGTGTTTGTGGGGTCTCTGGAGTACCTGAAGAGGGAGTGGGAGACGCTACACAACTTTCCCAAAGTCTCCATCTTACCCGTGAGTTCAACGTGTTTATAAAACAACAACAGCACGAAGGAAAAATCACATGTGAGATCTCTTTAATGTCTCAATGAGAATAAATGAAGAGCAAACGCAAACGTTCGCTTAAGTCTCATCCGTGTCTCACATATTTCTCACAAATGGAAAAAGAAGAGATGTCAACAACGCGTCAAACTGAAAGTCAATATTATTGAAGATCTGGATATCAACTCAAACATTTCTCATCACATTTACTCAAATCCAGATGATTTGACCTCGACAATCACCATCCATTTACACCTCCATGCGTTTGAAAAGACACGAGAGACCAAGCTGATACTTAAATGAGAACTTTTCTCGATGACGTCATGACGGTGTGTTGATGTGTCTGTTGTGTGTGTGTGTTGTTAAGGGCACTCCACTGAGCCGAGCTGATCTGAGAGCAGTCAACATCAACCTGTGTGACATGTGCGTCATTCTGTCAGCCAATCAGAACAACATCGACGACGTCTCGCTGCAGGACAAAGAGTGCATTCTGGCATCTCTCAACATCAAGTCCATGCTGTTTGATGACAGCATCGGTCTGCTGCAGGCCAACTCGCAAGGTAAACGAAACATGCGCCGCGCAGGTGTGCGTGCTCTTCTGGATCTAGCTGTTAGTTCTTATGCATGTCATGAATATAAAATGCCATAACTAGTGTTATTATGTGTCCGTTTATGTTCCGGCTGCAGGGTTTACTCCTCCTGGGATGGATCGCTCGTCTCCAGAGAACAGTCCAGTACACGGAGTGGTGCGGCAGGCGTCCACAACCACAGGAGCAAACATTCCCATCATCACAGAGCTCGGTGAGATCATTCACACACGCTGATCGTCACCAGAAATATCTGCAAACCGTGACATAAAACGTGCAATTGGGTTGTTCTGGATATCTGGTCAACCAGTGGACGATATAGTGACCGGTTGTTGAGTTTTCGGTTGTTTACCAAAATAACTTGGAATTATCAAGCTAGTTAAACGACTTAACCGAGGGAAACAAACTAGTTGCTATAGTAACGGGTTGTTTTATGCTGATAGCTAAAACAGACAAGTTGCTGCCACTGGTTTCTCTGAGCCAGGACAAGAGCAGCGGAACCAACATCCCAATGATAACAGAACTGGGTAAGACGCGCTGACTGACGCAGCCGGACAAAACCGTCTTCTGTGTGTCTTCTGTTCATCCCTCCGTAGATGTTTCTACTTGTCTTTCGTTTCACTCCGTCTGCTTGAGTTCATGTAAAGAGGGTTTATCGGATGGTGACGTGCACGGCTCTGTGTCCTGTGAAACCTCGTGTACTTTTGTGTCATGGTTCACGCCGATCAACCGCACGATCTTCTCAAACTCACATGAAACGTCTCTCTGAGCTTTTGGGAGAGTTCACCCACGCATAATAATTCTGTCTTTAATTCCCCCTCACGTGGTTGTGAGTCGTTCTTCAGCGGAACACAAAAGAAGATAGTTCGAGAAATGGAACTCGAACGATGGAGCTTAGTGTTGTTTATCAACATTCTTCCAAATATCTTCTTTTGTGTTTTGACGAAGAAGGAAACTCATACAGGCTTGAAACGACATGAGTAAATGATGACAGAATTTAGATTTTGGGGTGAACTGTCCCTTTGAGTTTTTATTCGGTCATAAAACTCTTTTTTTGTGTTTATATTTAATATATATATTTCATGCATACATGTGTATGTATATATTTATGTGTTTTGTTTGATGTATTTTGTCTGTTATATTACCGACAAACATCAAATGTCATTGTGTGTTAATTTTGCAGCTTGCGTGGGTTTATTTCTGTAATCCCCTCGTGATCGAACACATTTCTCATAAAGTGTCCGTGTGTGTTTGTTTTTAGTGAACGACTCAAACGTTCAGTTTCTGGACCAGGACGACGATGACGATCCAGACACTGAACTGTACCTCACACAACCCTTCGCCTGCGGGACGGCGTTTGCCGTCAGTGTTCTGGACTCATTAATGAGTGCTGTAAGACGTCATCAGTCAAAGCACAATAACCTTTGACCTCAGATCGTGTCCTGCATCTGTATAATCCTCTCTCTCTCTCTCTCTCTCTCTCTCTCTCTCTCAGACGTACTTCAATGATAATATTCTGACTCTGATCCGGACGCTGGTTACCGGAGGTGCGACGCCGGAGCTTGAAGGTTTGCTGGCGGAGGAGAACGCCCTGCGGGGGGGTTACAGCACCCCACAAACTCTGGCTAACAGAGACCGCTGTCGGGTCGCTCAGCTGGCGCTCTACGACGGACCCTTCGCAGATCTCGGGGTAAAAACGAACAGAAATAAATGAAGACTCTTTCCTCTCCAGGCACCAGAGACAGATTCCCAGATTCCCGTTGAATGATTCTGATGTTGTGTGTTCTGTGTACACTCATGTTTGTGTTTCAGGATGGTGGATGTTACGGTGATTTGTTCTGTAAAGCGTTAAAGACATACAACATGTTGTGTTTTGGTATCTATCGCTTGAGAGACGCTCACTTGGGAAGCCCGAGTCAGTGCACTAAACGGTGAGCTGTCTTCCAACACAAACGCATCGTCTGATCTCACGTCAAGAGCTTCGTTTTCTCTTTCTGTTCTGTTTTCTTGTGACGTTACAAATCTGGAGTAAATGTACAAACTCGGGGTCTAAAATAGGCTTTCCGTGTTTTGTTTTTATTTATAGATGAACAAAAGTCAGGAATTAAGCAAGTCAGTTAAAAATAACCTTGAAGTAAACGTCATTTTTAAGTATACTTAAGAAAATATTTGTACGTGTTTTAACTATACTTCATTAGTACTAGAATAATCCATCTGTCCCCCACGTAGTTGTGAGTCTTTCTTCAGTGGAACACAGAAGAAGATATTTCGAGAAATGTCTCAGGGGTTTTGTGCTCATACAATGGAAGTCAATGGAGTTTAGTGTTGTTTATCAACATTCTTCAAAATATCTTCTTTTGTGTTCTGATGAAGAATGAAACTCACACATGTTTGACATGACGTGAGAGTGAGTAAATGATGACAGAATTTTGTATTTTTGGGTGAACTGTCCCTTTAAGTTTTTATTCTATCATAAAACTCTTTTTTGTTTATATTTCTATGTGTATATCATGCTTCTGCGTTTTTCATGCTTTCAATACTTCTGCGCACTAAATTGGCTCACGTTTTAGTTTATAAAGTATAAGTTTACTTCAAGTGTTACAGTAAGAAACGTCTGAAAGATAAATGTACTGTAAAAAGGAGAAGAGGTCTGAAAGAATTTGCTTTACTGTATAGTTGTAAAAAAACTTATTTTTTATAAGGTTATGGAATATAATTTTCCAGAAAATGTCATTTCTTGGTCATTTGACTCGGGTTAAGTACATAAAGTAAAGTGCAGTTTTTTGTTTCAAACAGAGATGGCGGTAGAGAGGCAAACGTTACAGACAGCGTTTTTCAACATTTAAGAACGTATAGCTATTAAATCATAATTTGCATTGGATTATTTACATAGCGACGTGAATAGATCTCTTTACAAAGACAGAACTTTATAAATTTGGCTTTTGTTATCTTACAGATATGTGATCACAAACCCACCGTATGCGTTTGAGCTGGTGTCTACAGATCTCATCTTCTGCCTGATGCAGTTCGACCACAACGCCGGCCAAACCCGCAGCAACCTGTCCACTCACTCCACCCACTGCCCGAGTAAAAAGAGCCCGTCCACCCACTCCATCCCCCTCTCCGCCCGGCCGGGTCGCAGCCGCAGTCGAGACAAACAGAAGTACGTTCCTCTGTAACATTCTGTGTGCGCGGTTCTGATTGGGAACCGTGTTCCGGTGATGTCACGGGTCAGACCGTCATATCATCACATGGTTTGTTATATCAAAACGCAAATCCGGACGTTATTTTTTTACATTTTTACGTATTGTTTACTTTATAACACACAGATCCACAGAATCGTTATGTTAGTGAACACAAGCCACTGTTTACACAGCAGACATGGTTGAGGATTAGTATGTCTTACACGGGTAACACTGTGTCCGGTTCATTCATTTGTTACCATTTTGCACTTAATCTGCACTTTAATCCCACAGTATGATAACATCCGACTTGTGTGGTTCATAAATGTATTGCCTTTGTGCTTCTACATCCTAAGATTTCTGCCACATGGCTGCTGTCTGACCGAGCTGATTAAAAATATAAAAATACACTAGAGTCCAACAGAATGAGACCACGAGTCCAAAAAAAGTATATGTATACCCCAAACTAAAGTTATGATTATTCTTAAGAATAATGTTGACAACACGTTTATTTACAGATACATGAAATACACGAAACCGCAAATATCAGGCATACATTTTAAAATTGAAGGTTCTTTGTCTTGCTGTGTGGTTCCATAACGACCCTTTAACATCCACAAAACCTTTCTGTTGTACAAAATGTACTTTGTGACGGAAACACGGTTCTTTGTTCCCCGTGTTGTGATTAGATGGGCAAACATGAGAAGTTTAAGACACACACCCAAACCATAATCCATACCAACAAAAGCCAGGAGTTTATTTAACTTTAAGTGCTATAAAGTGTACGGTGAAAACGCCAGCACTGTTGATGATCGTTTCTACTGGTCCGCTAGTTTTATTGTGTTTAGCTACAACTGTCGTCGGTTTTTTTCTGGCAATGGCAGCATACGTGTTAAAATATCAGATTCTGGCACTTAACAACACAGCAAGATGATGTTTTAAATTCATTATGTAGCCGACTTTGTGCTGGTTTTTGTTGGCCGCCTCCAGTTTTCCCCTTGTTTTGCCTCCAGCTAATGCTGTGACGTAACCGTGACGTCGGCACAAAAGGGGTCTATAAGGTATGAACTAAAAAAAAGATAAGACCAAAAGATAAGCAAGAAATGGTTTTTAAGAGGTTCTTTGGCATCGCTGCAAGGAACCCTTTATAGCACCCTTTATTTTTAAGCATGTGCGGCTAATAATAAAGCAGTGAACTTAAATATGTCACTTGTCATTTTTGACAAAAATTAAATTGGGGAAATTTCAGAAAATGTCTGTCTGACAAAATATATACAAATTTATCTGATAGGTCATGTTTTCTACTAAATTAAGATTTCCCACATAAAAAATACTGTAGTATATACTGTAGGGTTGTCACAGTACCATTATCATATTTTGCGATACTATACCAGCTGAAGTATCGCAATACCAAGTAGTATCACGATGCTGTGCCATGTTCATAATTCAAATCTACAAAGTAAACCAAATGTCCTCAATACACAGCTAAAATAAAAAAGGTTTTACTATAGTAAACTGTATTATACTGTACAGTACACCGCACTATTTTGTAGTATTAAATTAAGCTTTAGCAGCACGGCACTACCATCGCACCTGTACACCGTGCAACCCTAGTAGTATACTTCAGAATTTACCATAGTAAAATTCCTCTGTACTGTGGAGTAAATATCGTAGAAAATATTCACGTATACTACAGTATTTACTATAGTTTATCAATACAGAAAGTGGAGTAATTACTATAATATACCACAGTATACTTCAATTTACTATAATAATATTAAAGTATACTATGGTGTTTATTTTAAATTATGATAAATTATTTTTATATTATATAAAAATATCCTTTTTTACTGTGGTGTCAGACTTTTGGACTCTGCTGTATCACCTGTAAATGTGCTCATAAAGAACTTTTAGTATTCTCTCAAATGTTCTTATTTTTTAAATTGCTGCCTTCTTGAAATGACAGAATGATTTCAGTCCTGACACTTTACGTTTATGTCTCACGCAGGCTACCGGACATCTTTTGAAGTGTTAGACATTTGGCCCCGGGTGAAATACGTTCAAACGTGCACTTTTATTCTGTTTCATATTGTGGAACAAAAGCAAAGTGTCGCTCATGATCTCTGAACAGGTTTTCGTCGGGATTGTGAGTGACGGGTAAATTGTGATTTAAAACCCAAATTGAAATGAACCTCAAAGCTGAACATTGTTTCCATGGGAACATACTGACAAATGATTCTCTCGTGTGATTGGCCGGGGGTCTTTCTGAGTTTCCAGGATGCTTGTTTTTCTATGAAGTACTGCTGCTATCACACAGATAAATGTCATGCGTTTATTTGGAGCAGATTGTTGAGTAAATATGAAGATGTTTCTGTGCTATTAGCAGGTAATACTGACATTTGTATAATATCTTCCAATTAAAAATGACTTCACTCTTTCTAAAGCTGTCAATCACATTCTGTTCGGGTGGTACAATGTAATACAAATAAAGTTGTTTGATAAGAATTTTTAATGAAGCAAACAAAAAACGTCATGTTGATAGCCGTAGTAAGATGCTCACACCAAAGTTTTGATTCTCTAAATATCAAGTGTAAGAGATTTTCTTATATCAACTAGTGTATGCCATCTTAAAACGAACATAATAAAGTTATTTTTTTCTGTACTGTTGATGTGATGTTTGCTTTCAAACACTGTGATTGTCATTGAAACGATGAAAAAAATTCTGATCCGTCGAGTTTAAAAGAAACCCAAAACTGAATCGTGACGTCCTAAAGGTTTTAGATCCTTCCTAAAGTCTTATGTTCCAAGCTATACAATAGATTTACTGTATGGGAGAAACAGACGTATATTTAAAGTCCCTGTGAATCGGAAGTTGCGATCGTTTTTACTTCCTTATTTTGACGCGAGTGAAACAGAATTTAGAATGAGAAAAATAGTGGGCATGGCATGCATTTTTCAATGCAAATGGATTGGATGTATTAAAACAGCCGTTGCATTTTGAAATGGAACTGGCAGCAGCCTGACAGTCGAAGGGGAGGAGTTAACAGATGCTCCGCCCAAGCCGTCGAACATACAGCGGAAGTGCATTTTCAGATTTTAACTGAAGATTATGAGGGCACGTTAATTTTAAAAAGAGAATGACCCTCACTGATAAGCAATTTAAACGCTGCAATATTTCATGGAAAAATAGTAATTGTCATTTTTTATTTCACTGGGACTTTAAGTCATTGTTTGCTGAAAATGTTTTTTTTCTATCCTAACAAAGGTGTTTTGTGCTTTTTATTGTGGGGTGTACGATATATATGAAAAGAATGTTTGGACTCACAACATTTACTTCTTTCTTTAAAGTGCGACCAGGACGAAACGAAGCGTTTCAGGTATGAAACTGTGTGCATGCCAAGCATCTCTGTCATATCTCTGATGGTTATGAGACCAAACGTGCGCTCGAAACCGTACTGCCAGTGTTCATTCTTTGCTTTTCTACTGAAAGCAAAGTAGCTTTTGTTAGTACTGGCTGCTTTTCTGGAGATCATGTCTGCATGCGTTTCTCTCGATTCTGAAGCTCTGCGTTTTTAGCTGTCTTGACATTTAATAATAACCCGAGAATGCTTTCATCATGGCAGCATCTGTAGACATGTAGATAGCGTGTCTGTAGTGCACCTTCTATGTAGTTTGCATGGTTTTGATTTTCAAACATATTAGCATGATTTCAATGATAAAATCATCTTTCATAGTCTTACAGAACCAAAAAAAGTAAAAAAACGTATAATCTCGAATACAGAACAAGTGAGATATATTGTATTAGTGGAAGTCAATAGAGAAATTTATTTTTATCCAACATTGAATCATTAAAAAAATCCTTTCATTTATGATCTCTGTATGCGCTTCCTGAATGTACAGTCGTGGCCAAAAGAGATGTCTAACTTTAGAAAATTTGGAAAGGTATTATTAAAGATCTGTAAAAGATCTCAAATGTGTGTAGTTTAAACTGAAGCTCAGCTAAGAAAATAATTAACGAAAAATGACACAACACATGAGCAAAACGTGAGTCAAGAGCCAGAACAATGACTGATGTAGTCAAAAATAACAAAATATTCATCATTATAAATGATTATTAAGTATAAAAAAATAAATTTTAATAAAACACTGTAATTTCCCTATTTGACAAATAATTTTGTGCAATAAATACCTAAGATGTTTTGTGTTTTCTCCATTTTGTATCGAACTTCTCGTATTTTGATGGTTTATTTAAACCTGAGGCAGTAAAAGCAAATATTGCATGTTCTCCAGACATCACCTTTGGACACTACTGTTCTTTAAGTATGCAAAAGCAGGTACGAATGCTTTCCATACTTAACATATTTTTGCGGTGGTAACAAACCTCAAGTGTGATTATATTTACCTCTTTTAAATCAAGTGTTAGTGTTTGCCGTTTGGTTAAAGTCCCCGTGAACCGGAAGTTGCGATCGTTTTTACTTCCGTAGTTTGACGCATTTCCGAGTGAAATGGAATTTCTAATGAGAAAAATAGTGGGCGTGGCTTTCGTCTTTCTCTGCGATTTGATTGGATGTATAAAAACAGCCGTTGCATTTTGCAATGGAACTAGCAGCAGACTGACAGTTAAGGGGAGGAGTTAACGGATGCTCTGCTCAAGCCGTCTAACATACGTCATTTAAGATGGATAGTCATTACAGGAAGGAAGTGCATTTTCAGATTTCAGCTAAAGATTATTAGGCCCACATTGATAAACTATTTACAATAAACGCTGCGATATTTCATGGAAAAATAGGCATTGTCATTTTTTATTTCACTGGGACTTTAAGTTTTAAATACTTAAAAAAAAAAAGTTTTTAAATAGAGGACAGTTTACGTCAAAGCAAATTTACTGGTGTTGACACTTCAGAACGCAAGGAAACAACTTGAGTTTGCTGTAAACGTTTGTTTACGTACTTGCGTTGTCTATGTATTGTTTCTAAGTGTAAATTAATGTATTCCACAGAGAAAAACTGGTACACAGACGAATGTGAAAACACCTTCAGAACCCCACAAATCAAACACACCAACACACACTCAGCCAATCAGGTGAATCAATACAAATCCACCAGCAACATCATCCAGCCAATCAGAGAACTGGAGGAGGAGCCTTGATCATGACGACAGTACAACGGAGCGGATCTTCACTGCTTTTACTTTAGGACATCTTTACTCTGGTAAATAACACAAGCGTTGGTACAGACATTAGTAGACAATTGGATTTGCAACAGAATCAGATTATTTGAGTTGTTTCCTTTTTCATACCAAAGACCGTAACACACATGTTGAATGCCACGAGTCGCGTAGAGTGGGTGCAGGTCCTCCCTCAGGCCTAAAAAACAACCCAACCTGCCCAAACCCATCCAAATGCTGGACACAAACCGTACAAATATAAACTAGATTAAATGGCAGCTTTTCTGTGTTCTCATACCAATGATTTATGCATCGTAGCAATAAGAAATGCTGTTTTATAATACGTTTGCTTTGATGTTTGTGCATTTGACTTTGCCGTTTATCTGAACGTTGACTGCTGAGATTGAACACTTACAAAAATGGAAGAAACAATCGTCTGTTGTTTTCCTTGAAATGACGAAGGTGCGATCAAACTGAAGGTCCCTTAAAGAGTCACGCTGGGAATTATAGTCGTTTTGATGTCGCTATTGACATTTAAGATAACGTTAAAAGTAACATATTGCAACAAAATGTATTCGATATTGGATTTTGATAACCGTGGCAGTATCGCCTGTGCGGAAAGAGTTTGAAATGAAATGTGTAAACTTTGCTTTTGAATGATGTCTGTAAGAAATCTGCTTGTGGATGTCTATGTTATAAGTGCCTCAAGCAAACATTACATATATAAAAGAGTATGATTTCTTATTTGAACTTTAGCTTTACGTTCAGGCAGACCAGTGCACAAACTGTAAAGTACTGCCACTAACCAAACCTCTGCATGCGCTTCCCTTGCAAGAAAAGAAGTTTATTCAAGTGTGCTAGTACAGCATATGCATTTCAGTCTACGTTGAATGTACTTCTTACAAATACACTTAAATATACAGAAATTACACTGGACTTGTACCGATATATATTTGGCATATTTTACTCGGAGATGTACTTCAAATCCACCTAAAGTACACTTAAATATAAATTTAAGTATAAAAATGAATACCTAAATAGGAACATAGTAGTATATTAAAGTGCAAAACCTACATAAAAACAATAAACTGATGTTAAGTTCACTTAAAGAAAACTAGCCTAAACTAGTAGTTTACTCCGAGTATACATCCAAGCGCACATTCATAAACAAAAAAATGTGCTGCAATTACTGATCTAGTATCATAACGCCTAAAAGTATAATTTTGTAAACTAAAGGTGGACTAATTTAGTACCCAAAAGTAGGCTAGTAGGAATAGTACACTTCCAAGTATGCTGCTAATACAGCTAGTATATTTAAAAGTATAATTAAAAATAAATCTAAACTTGCGTAAACAAAATGAACTTGAAGTACACTTGTTTTTTTGTAAGGGTTGTATTATGACTGGAAAACAAACACCATATATACTGTAGATGAATGTTATTATAGTTCATGATAGATGTTTTCACACAGCTTGTAAAGTGCAATGCAAGACATTCCAGATGTTGTAATGTTCGATATGATTTGCAGTATTTTATAAGCGCATTTATTTCACCCTGATTTCAATCAAATGAAGTTTTAATATCAAAGTGTTTTTAATCCTTTTATGTCGGATTGTGATTCTGTCTTCACTTTTTCAGTCATTCCAGTGTTTCATAAAAGATGCTGAACTCCAATCAGATCATAGAGATCATGCTTTATTTGCTTCACATAAGCCTTAACAGAGCTGATCTGAGATCAGTCAGGGACTTGAGGGAGGACCTGCAAAGACCCACTCCAGCGAGAAGTGGCCCAAAAAAATCTACGTTTAACAGCTGAATGACTGAAAAGTGAACATGGAAAATGCAACTTGTGTTATAGTGAGCCATTCACAAGAGGTAAAGAAAATATGTCATTTTAAAGAGAAAATGTCTTAAGCTTTTAAAAGTAAAATCATTTTTGTGTGGATCACGTGTTTAAGATGATGGGGAAATTATTGGAAAGTTGAACTTGTGTGTTTATTTAACATGTAACTACAGAAACTCTAACGCAGAAATTAATGCAATATATTAAACTGTACAAAAGGCTGTAAATAAAATGTACATGATTTTATTTTGTATTTTCGCAGAATAAATATGAATGTATTAGTGTTGGTAACTGTGTCCAGTTATTGCACAGATGCTTTTTAAAAGAAACATTTGTTTATATACATTTATTATTGACTTTACCCGAAGATAAGTTTACCTCGAGTAAGTTAAAGGGATACTTCACCTAAAAATGAAAATCATTTCAGTCATCATTTACTCGCCTTCGAGGTGTTCCTTCAAATGTCTTTGTTCTGATGAACACAGAGAAAGATATTTGGAAGAATGCTTATAACCAAACAGATCTCAACACCCATTGACTCCCATAGTAGGAAAAAATACTTTATCATTTTTTTGTTCTGTTGAACACAAAAGAAGATATTTTGAAGAATGTAGGACAGCAAACAGTTCTGGGGCACTTTTGACTACCATTGTTTTTTCCCTACTATGGGAGTCAATGGGTGTTGAGATTTGTTTGGTTATAAGCGTTATTACAAATATCTTTCTCTGAAATTTATACACATTTGGAACAACTGGAAGGTGAGTAAATGATGACAGAATTTTCATTTTTGGGTGAAGTATCCCTTTAAATTTCCCTGAAGTTTTGCCTTGACCAAAGGGACGAAAGTTCAAAACAAGACCGAAGATGTCTCAGTGGTTTTGTGTTCATGTATGACAGACAATGAGGTTTAATATCGTTTGGTTATCGACATTCTTCAAAATATCTTCTTTTGGGTTCTGCAGATGAAAGAAAGTCATACAGGTTTGACATGACATGAGAGTGAATAAAACCCAATGAAGAAACTAAATCAACAGCAGCATAAAACCACATCAAAATAATAATGCAACATTTTTCAGGATTGAAAACTATTACAAACAAAAGCCTAATAAAATGTAGTTTACATGAGGACTGTCACACTGAATAAAGAGCTCATTCTTCAGGCTCAGGATTATTATCATCTACTAAAATTAAAGCATTGCAGATAATTTTGTATATTAAATAATAAATATAAAAACATTTAAATATATATATTTTATTGAAATACATACAAACATATAAAACCTTTTAATTAAATAACAATGTGAATACCTTAAATAACAAAATTAGAAATGTTGCCGTAGCAATACACAAGTGATTTCTTATAACAAGTCTTTAATCAACATTCACGTCATGGTGGAGATATTGATAAGAAAACGTTCAAAAAGGGAAGCATTTTGGATGCATTGTTTGGAAACAATGTCCCCGTTGGGTTTAAATGAGGAGTTAGGCCTTGTTAAATGATGTGTTAAAGAATTCTGTGACTGTGAATGTAATCTTCTAAAATGAAAAACTATGAATTTAAGGGGTAGTCTCTGTAATCATGTTTACCTGAAGATAATCACGCATTGACTATATAATTGAAAGAGTTTTTGTATGGACATACACGGACGAAGGCAAATAGCCGAAACTTTGTATTGTACTTTTATCCCCTGCTTAAATAAAACTTTTTTTTTGCATTTTCTTGAATAACAAGTCTGGAAATAAATAAAAACTAAACAAAAACTTAAAAGAAAATATTAAACCTAACCTACAATATACCATAAACAAATGACAAAAATCACTCAATTGCTAACAAATAAACTAAAAATATATAAAAGCTAACTTAAAATAAACAAAACTACAAAAATAACCTTTGTCTGACTATACAGGTATGAGTTTTATGATGCTTCATAAAAGCATAAACATTGCATTGACATGGATGTATGATTCATGATTCACGGCAGTAGCATGAACGTGTGGGGTGAGTAACACAGTAAATATCATATCATAACATATTTCACTCATCAACTCTTTATGGATCGCAGCTAATCAAAAGTACAGTCACACTATCTGCTTCCATTACAGCTCCACATTATATCTCCTTCTGAATTTCCTTCATAACATTTCACTCCTCAGTTTCATCTCTTGATGACATGTTTGTTATATTACATTTCATTTGTGTTCCTCTCAGTATCTATTAGAATATCATTTTCCTTAAAACATGAAAAATTTTACTTTTATTTTCATATCAGTAGTCTTAAATGGAAATAGAAAACAATAGTCTTAGAATTTAAAATGTTTATTTCTGATGCAAAGGCTAGAAAATTTCCTTGTATAAACATTTTGGCTGAAATGTCAGCTGTATGAAATAAATTCACTTAACAGTTAAAAGAACCGTTAACAATTAACAGAACATTAACAATCAAGTGCTCTCCACCAGTTAACGCATTATATAAACAAGTTGGTAGGAATGCCAGCTGTACTTTTGTATTGCAATTAACAGTTAACAGCACATCATTAACAATGCAGGAACCTTGCTTCCTTTTACTCCAATTACAGTGGATAGTGGAAGTGTGTAAACAAAATTCCATTCAAAGTCTGTAAGTTTTCTCAGAAGAGAGGACGCCTGTGGGCTGTTCTTTTTTTGCACAACTTGGCCAGTCTTCTTTGAAGTCACTTTCCCCTTCTTGGCTTTTGATCCACGCTCCGGGTTGATGTCGAGAAATGTCTCGTGGTTGTCCTTAATGTATAAAGAATGAATCTCAACATCATACTGCTAATACTGGACATGAATCAAATATCCAGAAATGCTGAAAATGCAAAGATTCTGGACCTGGATGATTTTTCTGAAAACCAGTGGACAGATAAATGACTCGGGACAAACAAGAAACCCTTAAACAACTATAACAAAACATAAAAACTGTCATTCTTTGTCATTATACAGTATTAAGAATCAGGGGCGTGTAAACTTTTGCACTGGACTATTTTTAGAAATTCTGTTATTATTTTTTGGTGTGAACTATATGTTAACATTTCTGAAATAACTTGCTCAGGGCAGGACTCCATTAAAATAAATCTTCATTTTCAAAATTCCTATTATTTTCCCCAAGTTTTCAGCTTTTTCCCAGATTCTGCAAGAGGGGTGTAAAGTTTTCAGCAGCACTGTATATGAATGACAAATGCGTAAGTGTCCAACCTCAGAATAAACTCAAGGGTGCATGCTTCCTCTTCCTGATACTGGAGGTTAAAATGTAGAATGAGGCAAACAGCGCCGCAAGACCAGAGACGATGTTGGGCTGCTCTCCTTCACACACAACCTGACCTTCCACGCTCAACATCCACCGCTGGTTGCTTAGAGACTGACCTGAAAATGAAAAGAAAGATTAATAAAACACGTGAAATAAACCTACTGTGTCTTTTTCTGTTATGTTATTTAGTTGTTAATAAACAGTTCAACATAACTGTTAAAATAACTACAGTATAGCTTTTTGCAGGAAAGTCCTCTCACAGCATTCATTACTTAATTTTCTTTTAGCCAAACAAACAAACACTTAAGGTTCATCTTTCACAAGAAATACCATAATGTATATTTCCATTTGTAGCAATGAGCTTTTCACTATTTAAAGGAACAGCTTCTTTGGTAAAATGGAGGTAATGCTAAAGTTAGTTAAGTAGCACAGAAACATTTTTAGTAAAAGCCAAAAATACATTGTATGGGTCAAAATTATCTATTTTTCTTTTATGCCAAAATTCATTAGGATTTTAAGTAAAGATCATGTTCCATGAAGATATTTAGCAAATTTCCTACCATAAATATATCAAAACTTTATTTTTGTGAGTGGATGGCCTGCTACAGTGCCTCCGATTAACAACTTCGAAGGCGATTTTCTCAATATTTTGATTTTTTGCACTCTCAGATTCCAGAGTTTTAAACTGTCATATCTCCACCTGATATTGTCCTATATCCTAACAACCCAGACATCAATAGAAAGCTTAATTTTTCAGGTGATGTAAAAATCTCAATTTTGAAGAATTGACCCATAAGACTGGTTTTGTTGTCCAGGGTCATATATTAACAATGGCATTGACTTTATGAATGGGAAATTAAAAAACAGTGTAACTGTCACAGTATTCATAAACTTTGAAAAAATACTTTACTCGGAGGCCGCCGTTTTTTACCGTCAAAATCTGTGACGTCAATGGTTGCGACCTAAACCCGTTCTCTTAACGCCACAGCGAAGCACACACGTTTTCCATTTATAACAGTAAAATATGAGACGTCAAACATAAGATCATATATATATAAATATATATACACACAGCGACAGTAGGTGGCGGTATGTCCTCTTGACAAGCCAGCCTGCCGGCCATAAAAGAAGAATGCGTTCAGTAAGCGTCTGTTCAAGGTAAACGTGCATTAAATCATAGCTTTAAACGACCTTCTTCAAGACAGTTAAGACTATTTAAGACATCATCATCCACCATTATCTTATACTTTATACATTATGAGAATACACTGATAAACACAGTAATAGACGCTTGCGGTTTGGTTATTAATTTTGTATTAGAGCACACGTGACGGTTAGCCCCGTCAGCTAATGACCGAGAGAGAGAAGACAATAGGCTACTGATATTGATAAATCAACATCAAAAAGTCCAAATCTGGATAAAATGCATTTTATAATGGATAAAAACATTGTGTATATATTCGCAATGACTTCGGTTGTTAATATGCATGTTTGTATTGTTTCTGATCAACAATATGAAAATGTATGAAAATACACCAAATAGCGTCTTTATTTTCCTTATTATTTTAGCATTATTTATACATTATTGAATACATTTTACGTCATCGAAAAAGAACATGGCGGCCTCCTTAGGTTAAAATGAGTATTACATTTAGGTTTTTTTAATGAAATGAAAATATTTGATGTTTCTAACGACAAATGCTAGTAGTGTATGGCTATTAAAACGTATTAACAATCTTTTCATCTTGTGTTTTCATTGACACATTCCTGATAAATGTTTTATTATAATCAATATCACAGGACATCTCTATTCGGTTCAGATCTGTGGATGTGTAAGCTCATACTGTTATACAGCAGGAACAGGAAGTGTGAAACAAGTAACTGAAGGAGTGATTGTTGTGGAACTGATGGGATGTGATGTCAGACTTGCTCAGCTTCACGGGTAACACTCTCCATTAATATAACATCCGCAACCTTTCTCACAACAGATTTGACAACATCCCTCGACATTTAACACTGTTTCTGTTTCATCGTGACGTGTGATGACAGTCACGTGCTTCCTGTCTGGATGCATTGATATGGAATGATGATACATACGACATACCGAAAACTCTTTCTAAAGCCCAGAGTTGTATCTCAGATGTTTCACTTTCAGGAGATTTTATGCGGTTCTCAGTTGTGTCTCGTTTAAGTATTTACTTTTGATTGCAGACGTGACAAATCTGAGCTCAGTTTGACACATTGTTGACATCTCTTCTCACACTAACGACAGAGACGTTTGTCAGATTTCTGACTAAAACTTTCAATTTGCTCTCATTTTATTCTCAATGTCTTGGAGAAATAATTGAGCAATTAAATAGATCTTATCTGCGATTTTTATTTTCATATGGCGTGATGGACGGTTTCAGATTCTTTATAGCATCTGACTTTATTCCGTCTTTATTTTCATTTTGTTTGATCATTTCAAATCTAGCATTGCCTACAAACTCCCCATACTGTTGTAAAATTGGAATGAATGGCCTCTTGTGTCCCATTTTTCAATTTTGTCCAGATTTTAGAGCTGAAATGATTTGTTTTATAAGCTTAATTCTCAATAAAAATGTCATTTCATAGCATTCGCCGTGTGACCTGAGCATCATTCTTAACTGACAGATAGATACCAAACATCTCCATCAGGACGGAGTCTGGTCGGCAGTGAGGGCTTCAGCTGATGTCATGTATAATGACGATGATGATCAGATGTGATCTGTCCGGTTTATTGAGCTGAGCTTGCGATTTCTGCTCGACTCCAGCGGTCATGCCAACAGGCCATCAATAATGTGGGAGTTAATGTCACGGATCACCGTGAAACTAAAAGCATGCGTTCAGGAGACAAGCATCGTCTTACATAGCAGAATACTTTCCATCAGCCGCTAACACGCGCTCGTTTTTCACCCGACACGTTTATTTGATCTGTGAGTGTGTAAAGCATCTNTCATATCATAACATATTTCACTCATCAACTCTTTATGGATCGCAGCTAATCAAAAGTACAGTCACACTATCTGCTTCCATTACAGCTCCACATTATATCTCCTTCTGAATTTCCTTCATAACATTTCACTCCTCAGTTTCATCTCTTGATGACATGTTTGTTATATTACATTTCATTTGTGTTCCTCTCAGTATCTATTAAGATGCTTTACACACTCACAGATCAAATAAACGTGTCGGGTGAAAAACGAGCGCGTGTTAGCGGCTGATGGAAAGTATTCTGCTATGTAAGACGATGCTTGTCTCCTGAACGCATGCTTTTAGTTTCACGGTGATCCGTGACATTAACTCCCACATTATTGATGGCCTGTTGGCATGACCGCTGGAGTCGAGCAGAAATCGCAAGCTCAGCTCAATAAACCGGACAGATCACATCTGATCATCATCGTCATTATACATGACATCAGCTGAAGCCCTCACTGCCGACCAGACTCCGTCCTGATGGAGATGTTTGGTATCTATCTGTCAGTTAAGAATGATGCTCAGGTCACACGGCGAATGCTATGAAATGACATTTTTATTGAGAATTAAGCTTATAAAACAAATCATTTCAGCTCTAAAATCTGGACAAAATTGAAAAATGGGACACAAGAGGCCATTCATTCCAATTTTACAACAGTATGGGGAGTTTGTAGGCAATGCTAGATTTGAAATGATCAAACAAAATGAAAATAAAGACGGAATAAAGTCAGATGCTATAAAGAATCTGAAACCGTCCATCACGCCATATGAAAATAAAAATCGCAGATAAGATCTATTTAATTGCTCAATTATTTCTCCAAGACATTGAGAATAAAATGAGAGCAAATTGAAAGTTTTAGTCAGAAATCTGACAAACGTCTCTGTCGTTAGTGTGAGAAGAGATGTCAACAATGTGTCAAACTGAGCTCAGATTTGTCACGTCTGCAATCAAAAGTAAATACTTAAACGAGACACAACTGAGAACCGCATAAAATCTCCTGAAAGTGAAACATCTGAGATACAACTCTGGGCTTTAGAAAGAGTTTTCGGTATGTCGTATGTATCATCATTCCATATCAATGCATCCAGACAGGAAGCACGTGACTGTCATCACACGTCACGATGAAACAGAAACAGTGTTAAATGTCGAGGGATGTTGTCAAATCTGTTGTGAGAAAGGTTGCGGATGTTATATTAATGGAGAGTGTTACCCGTGAAGCTGAGCAAGTCTGACATCACATCCCATCAGTTCCACAACAATCACTCCTTCAGTTACTTGTTTCACACTTCCTGTTCCTGCTGTATAACAGTATGAGCTTACACATCCACAGATCTGAACCGAATAGAGATGTCCTGTGATATTGATTATAATAAAACATTTATCAGGAATGTGTCAATGAAAACACAAGATGAAAAGATTGTTAATACGTTTTAATAGCCATACACTACTAGCATTTGTCGTTAGAAACATCAAATATTTTCATTTCATTAAAAAAACCTAAATGTAATACTCATTTTAACCTAAGGAGGCCGCCATGTTCTTTTTCGATGACGTAAAATGTATTCAATAATGTATAAATAATGCTAAAATAATAAGGAAAATAAAGACGCTATTTGGTGTATTTTCATACATTTTCATATTGTTGATCAGAAACAATACAAACATGCATATTAACAACCGAAGTCATTGCGAATATATACACAATGTTTTTATCCATTATAAAATGCATTTTATCCAGATTTGGACTTTTTGATGTTGATTTATCAATATCAGTAGCCTATTGTCTTCTCTCTCTCGGTCATTAGCTGACGGGGCTAACCGTCACGTGTGCTCTAATACAAAATTAATAACCAAACCGCAAGCGTCTATTACTGTGTTTATCAGTGTATTCTCATAATGTATAAAGTATAAGATAATGGTGGATGATGATGTCTTAAATAGTCTTAACTGTCTTGAAGAAGGTCGTTTAAAGCTATGATTTAATGCACGTTTACCTTGAACAGACGCTTACTGAACGCATTCTTCTTTTATGGCCGGCAGGCTGGCTTGTCAAGAGGACATACCGCCACCTACTGTCGCTGTGTGTATATATATTTATATATATATGATCTTATGTTTGACGTCTCATATTTTACTGTTATAAATGGAAAACGTGTGTGCTTCGCTGTGGCGTTAAGAGAACGGGTTTAGGTCGCAACCATTGACGTCACAGATTTTGACGGTAAAAAACGGCGGCCTCCGAGTAAAGTATTTTTTCAAAGTTTATGAATACTGTGACAGTTACACTGTTTTTTAATTTCCCATTCATAAAGTCAATGCCATTGTTAATATATGACCCTGGACAACAAAACCAGTCTTATGGGTCAATTCTTCAAAATTGAGATTTTTACATCACCTGAAAAATTAAGCTTTCTATTGATGTCTGGGTTGTTAGGATATAGGACAATATCAGGTGGAGATATGACAGTTTAAAACTCTGGAATCTGAGAGTGCAAAAAATCAAAATATTGAGAAAATCGCCTTCGAAGTTGTTAATCGGAGGCACTGTAGCAGGCCATCCACTCACAAAAATAAAGTTTTGATATATTTATGGTAGGAAATTTGCTAAATATCTTCATGGAACATGATCTTTACTTAAAATCCTAATGAATTTTGGCATAAAAGAAAAATAGATAATTTTGACCCATACAATGTATTTTTGGCTTTTACTAAAAATGTTTCTGTGCTACTTAACTAACTTTAGCATTACCTCCATTTTACCAAAGAAGCTGTTCCTTTAAATAGTGAAAAGCTCATTGCTACAAATGGAAATATACATTATGGTATTTCTTGTGAAAGATGAACCTTAAGTGTTTGTTTGTTTGGCTAAAAGAAAATTAAGTAATGAATGCTGTGAGAGGACTTTCCTGCAAAAAGCTATACTGTAGTTATTTTAACAGTTATGTTGAACTGTTTATTAACAACTAAATAACATAACAGAAAAAGACACAGTAGGTTTATTTCACGTGTTTTATTAATCTTTCTTTTCATTTTCAGGTCAGTCTCTAAGCAACCAGCGGTGGATGTTGAGCGTGGAAGGTCAGGTTGTGTGTGAAGGAGAGCAGCCCAACATCGTCTCTGGTCTTGCGGCGCTGTTTGCCTCATTCTACATTTTAACCTCCAGTATCAGGAAGAGGAAGCATGCACCCTTGAGTTTATTCTGAGGTTGGACACTTACGCATTTGTCATTCATATACAGTGCTGCTGAAAACTTTACACCCCTCTTGCAGAATCTGGGAAAAAGCTGAAAACTTGGGGAAAATAATAGGAATTTTGAAAATGAAGATTTATTTTAATGGAGTCCTGCCCTGAGCAAGTTATTTCAGAAATGTTAACATATAGTTCACACCAAAAAATAATAACAGAATTTCTAAAAATAGTCCAGTGCAAAAGTTTACACGCCCCTGATTCTTAATACTGTATAATGACAAAGAATGACAGTTTTTATGTTTTGTTATAGTTGTTTAAGGGTTTCTTGTTTGTCCCGAGTCATTTATCTGTCCACTGGTTTTCAGAAAAATCATCCAGGTCCAGAATCTTTGCATTTTCAGCATTTCTGGATATTTGATTCATGTCCAGTATTAGCAGTATGATGTTGAGATTCATTCTTTATACATTAAGGACAACCACGAGACATTTCTCGACATCAACCCGGAGCGTGGATCAAAAGCCAAGAAGGGGAAAGTGACTTCAAAGAAGACTGGCCAAGTTGTGCAAAAAAAGAACAGCCCACAGGCGTCCTCTCTTCTGAGAAAACTTACAGACTTTGAATGGAATTTTGTTTACACACTTCCACTATCCACTGTAATTGGAGTAAAAGGAAGCAAGGTTCCTGCATTGTTAATGATGTGCTGTTAACTGTTAATTGCAATACAAAAGTACAGCTGGCATTCCTACCAACTTGTTTATATAATGCGTTAACTGGTGGAGAGCACTTGATTGTTAATGTTCTGTTAATTGTTAACGGTTCTTTTAACTGTTAAGTGAATTTATTTCATACAGCTGACATTTCAGCCAAAATGTTTATACAAGGAAATTTTCTAGCCTTTGCATCAGAAATAAACATTTTAAATTCTAAGACTATTGTTTTCTATTTCCATTTAAGACTACTGATATGAAAATAAAAGTAAAAATTTTCATGTTTTAAGGAAAATGATATTCTGTGTAGAAATAAAATTTATTGCAATATATTACACGTTGTAATGTTGTAAAATTAAGTGGCATTACAGTATAATACAGTACTTAATACAGTCATAGTTCTGTAAAGATACAGTAATTTGCTGGCAACCCAGCTGCCAGAATGTAAATTGAGGGTGAAAAGATTTACAGTACACACTGTAAAAAAATAAAAGTACAGCATGATACTGTATCTGGCAACTACAGTACAATACTGTAAATATTGTTTACAGTTGTGGTTCTGTAAAAATACAGAATGTGGCTGGCAACCCAGCTGCCAGTACGTATTATCCCGTTAAAACAACATATTTCGATTTAACGACATATGATCTCGTTATTATGACATAAATGAGTGGAAAAAATAAAATGTACGTGGCAGCAATACGCCACAGTATAATACAACTTAAATGATGGAGAAAAGTCATTTGAATGTAAGATCAAGGACGGTGGATGTAAGATACTGCAGATCACCCTTGTTTTCTAAAGAATTCACAATATTTGCGGTTATGTGAAATAATTGCGATGTGACGATTATTTAATAATTGTGACAGCCCTACCAACAAACACCTGATAACCCTAAACTAAACTAAGCCAAACGCTAACAAACATTCTAAATGCTAACTGAAACAGATCTGGGAAAAACCAACAAACACCACATTCTAAAATCTAATTTACACCAAGACAACAAACGGCAACATGCTAAAAGCTAATCACATGCTAATTAACGTTCTAAAAGCTATGAATGTATCCTATAGAAATGTGAGTGGGGGGGTTGTGGCTTATATACTGTATGTAGAAAAACTGTTACCAGTGGAGCACCTCAGTTACCTCTGGAGGCCGATTACATTCTTCAATCTAAGAGCTGGAGAGAATATTTTCCTTTGAATACGGTATAAACACTCTTGTACAGCTGTCATACACTGTGTTTTCAATTTTGTCTATTAGCAACCAAACATTTTACCTCATCGTTGTCTTGTGTGGCATCTTCCACAGGTGTCACCAAGCTTGTTTGTGCTACATATGAAAACAAAAATATCCACTTAATAAACAGACATGGTTCTTCATTTAAATGTATTTTATAAATTGACGAATTGAAGTCTCTTTGTCCTAAATTTACTTACTGATTAGTTATTCTTTATTCCATATTACCAAATAGTGGTAGCTGAAGTGTTAATATAGAACTACAGATTTATAATTGTAAAAATTAACTACAGCTTGTATAACTACATTTTTAAGAGAATGAAATGCACACTATACCTCGCCATAAAGCCAGCGGTGTGGTTGAAGTGAACGGAGCTCTTTGTGATGAATAGTAATCATTTGTCCTACAGGTTGGGTAGAAACCACAGAAACCACAACCTCTGTGGTTTTTCTTTTCCACCAGGAGGTGAGCTGCATGCCATAAATTTCAACCAAATATGACACATTGTTAAACATCAATTTGAATGTGTTTCAGTTTGTTTTCTTTTTTTTTAAACCAATATATTCTTTCTTTTGAATGTTCATACAAATAATAACCTTTAAAAGTGACTATTTTGAACTTTTGATACTATAAAGCTTTCTTACTTGATGCTGTGTGGTTACTGATGTCTTGGATGGTTCCTGAACTACTGCCTTTCCGTTTCTTCTTGGTCCCCCTGCAGGGATGAACTAGGCTGTAGTGAAGACTTGTGTTTCCCAGTGGGACCCGTAGGCACTGAGGAGTCAACCTATCAACAGTGTGTTTGAAAAACAATCAAATTCTTAAGGATCCTCATGTAACACTGCTTCCATTTGTCTTTAAATGTCCTGTTTTAAATATGTTTAAAAAAAACATGTAAAAGACTCCAATGGTTTGTAGATGTTTTAGTTGTAAATTACATTCATTTTTTTATTAAGTAACACATATTAACATAATATTAAGTAAAGATTTGTGTAGTGTTTGAAATAACAGAAAATAAAGTGATGAAAAGGGGGTTTTGCTGTTATATATCTATGAGTAGTAAACTATTTCGGATTGGCTGAAATTTCCTTGGCTGCAGTAGAGCTAAAAGTGTTAAGCTTAATATTATTACTGTTAATTCTGTAGAAGGCACGACAGCTTTACATTTACAGTATACCTTATTTTTGGAGGTCTTGAAAGGAAATGGCTTCCGGAGTGGTGTGACATATCTCCCCTCTTTTTCTGCTGGCATTCCTTCCACTTTTCTTGGTCCACTCTGTATGTCTGCACAAAGTAAGGTATTGATGGAAGTAGTCATTGAGAATTGAAATAACTTTGTATAACTGTTTTAGATATCAATACATACAATGGGATGACATACAAAATGTAATTTTCTTCATATATACTTTTACTTAAAAACTGTTACCCATCACAAATTCAATGACACCTTTATTAAAGTATTCAAACTTTTCTTTTGAAAACTCTTTTGGAGTCTTCATACTCCTTCAGGAGAGCAGTGTGACTCAACGGATAGCGGGCCACAAAGTCATCAAGCCTAGTGAGCCGGCCAGAGGAAAATCGAATGTGCTTTAAATCCCACTGGCTCTTTTCCATGATTCCCTGGGTTTTGTTGTCCTCTGTTCTGTTCTGAAAAAGGTACAAAAAACAGGTGAATTTGTAACATAATTTAGCTGTTTATATTATAATTACTTGTCTTGTCAGCTTTCTCAGGGAATTCTATCTCTTAGAGCGCAGCTTGTATTGTGGTCCCGTCCCATGTCGTCCAAGGTAACCTTTGAACAAAATGAAATAAAGCCATGCGTTTAATTTTCTGAAAACAAACCAAGATTTTTCTATCTAAAATGGGTTGATTAATTCTGGCAAACCTAGCATTATCCCGCTCCACAATCCAGCATATGGCAGAAGGTATTTATTGAGGTGATTGGTAAGACCCCCGCAGTAATACACCTTTTGCGCTCCGTGCTTGTCGAGTGGAGCCTGGGAAATAATTCCCTCGTAAGGTGTAGTAAATTTGTTGGTTCCTGTAATGTCCTAAATGTAATGCAACAATGTGTTAATATTCAGGTGCGTTTCTACATTGTAGGAGTTCATGCATGTCAACCCCGAGGCCTTTGCAGCTAAGTTGGATGGTCGCACTCCAGGGTTGTGGAGGAAAGAAAAACGCTAAAATGCCAGAAATGAGGTGGTTTTATTTACAAGTGCCAGTAGAATCCCAATGTGCAGCAGGTGTATTTACAAGTCCATATACAAAGTGCAAAATAACTATAAAAAAAAAGAAAAATATTTATAAGTTGGCTAAACCCTCTCGCTATCTCATCTCACATTGGCACACTGTCTCACTATACGCGCTTAACTCACTCAACGAGTTCTGACTCTTTCCTGCAGCAGCAGCAAACTTTTAAATAGCTCTAGCCCCTCCCATGGGCTAAACCATCGTGTCAGGTAAACCAGTTAGCAAAATAAGCATAAAATACTTCACATTGCCATATATAGAAATGCTTAAATCCAGCTTAAGACAGAGTCTATATCAAAATAAGAGTCTGTCGTCACAGGATCTCCGTGACAATGCACAATTCAATAGAAGACATCAGCCTTCGTAAACAATAACCAAGAAAAAATGACTGAAAAAAGTTTCTGCTTTGACCTTTTTGACAATGCCCATGTCCCTGGGCAGGAATAAACTCCAGTAATACACAAGTCCTGTCGGATATGTACTTGGTGCCATTTGTTGTTGATGTTGTGTATTTTTGTCAATGATTTATTTTTTTGATGAGTAGTTACTTTTGTTTGTGAGCACACGTACATCACACAACGCACATAAAAGAACCACATCAATGATACAAGAAATAAACCGTTATTAAAAATACTGCTAAAAAATGACCATTGTCAGGGTTTTGTCTTTGTTTTCATTTTGTTCACTGTCTGTTCATCTACAGTTGACCCAGCTTTCCCATGTGTTTCATCTCATTCACCCGTTTGTCCCCTCAGTTACGGATGAATTAGTATCATTGCGCGTGTATAGTTAATTAGCACCCTTGTTTTCCATGTGTACAGTTTCTGTCTGTTCTTGGTCAAGCTTTGTTTAACGTCATGTGTGATTGTGCTATTGTTCTCCTCCGTGAATCCCGTTTATTGTTTTGATTGTTATATTAAAAGTTTCCTGAATAGATCTCCTTTGTTGTGTGCTTTAAGACAGCTCATGACAACCAGACTGCTAGAAGTGTTTGAGGCTGCAGATGCGGTGGACCTTATATTTCTTATACATTTCTATCTTGTTATATTAAATGATGCTGTGTTGTGGTCTTCGAGTGGCAAGTAATTCATTGTATTTTTTATGTAAATGTAGTATGGCTTACCAGACAACACACACTACAGTTACTTTCTGTACAGACAAAAGGCCTTGTTGTTCAGATGCTGTCCTACTGTTGTTGTACTTACATGTAATGCAATTGTTCCATACATGTGTTTTGTAAAATAGAAGTTATTTCAAATATTTATTGTCGTAACGTACTTGAAGCTAAATACTCTCTCTCTCTCTAAGGAATTTATCCAAGTACATTTTCACTCAAACAAGTTCACTTCATTACCGTTTCTTTACAGTACATTTACTTGATAATAACAGTATTCCTTCACATCTTTGTGAAAGTAAAACCATACACGTTCCGATGTAAACCTAGTTTTGACATTTACCTTCAAGCCCTCAGCATCACTTTTTGACTTGGTAGTCACATCCCATGTAGTCCCTGTTCTCTGCCACCAGACTGCGGGTTTTTAAAGTGTTTCTCAACACTGGCCCCACAGGATGGACTTGAGAACACAACAGCAGCACTTTGAACCATGTCATCAAGTTCTTTTAAAGTGCTTGCTGTTGTGAGGGAACCAAACACATGCGTGGCCAGATGGTAGTGTTTTGGCACACTGTGAAACGTAACGGAATAATTAGGTTCAAGAATATAACTATGATCTTCAAAGTAATATGCAAGCGTAACATGATGACTTCAAATAAAATTGTACAATTTACACTAACGGTCAACAGGATTTGCAGGGTAAGATTTTTTAATGTTTTTAAAAGAAGTGTCTTTTGATCACCAAGGGTTCATTTATTTGATCCAAAACACAGAGAAGAAAAACAGTAATATTGTGAAATATTATTACAGTTTAAAATAACTTTTATATTTGAATATATTTTAAAGTGAAATGTATTTCTGTGATGGCAAAGCTGTATTTTCAGCATCATTACTCTAGTCTTCAGTGTCACATGATCCTTCAGAATGATGATAAAGTTAACACAAAGATACCCGCTAGTAATGACTAAAGTATAACCAAATCCTTCAGAAGGAGTTTACAAAAACCTCAAAAACTATTTTAGTCAGAGTTTTCATGCTTTTCACTTTAAAATACTGTTCCAAATAATTAGTAATTCTCTCGGAGGGATTTGGTAATATTTTAGTCATTACTAGTTGGTTACCATGATCCTCATTTTATAATTAATTATACATTAAGCATTATACGTCCCTCCTGAATAATAAAAAAATGGCATGAAGTTAGACAGACCTCACAGAAATAACATATATGGATACCTAAATGGTTGAATGGTGCTACGTAATTGATGTTACATGCATTTGGCTAATGGTGTGTGGCAAACAATATAATTGTTTGCCACACAACATTAGCCAAATGTCATTGGCGTAAGTATTAACCTTACTTAAATGTCCAAAAAAATCCAGCTGTGTAAAGCAAATGGGGGTAATAAATTTAATATAAGATGCAGTTACCATTGCACGCTCTTCGACATCTTTTCCGTCCTCAGTTGGTGCAAGCTACGATTTTCGTTGTTTACCAAGAAACACAAATTTGTTGTGTACTTTATCATAAATGAACAAAAGCTCACCACAGCACTAGCATTTCCAAAGCAATGTCTTCTTTTGAATTTGATATTAAAGGAAATAAAAAGAAAGGACATTTACCTCCACGTTGTCTTGTGTGGCATCTTCCACAAGTGACACCAAGCTTGTTTGTGCTACATATGAAAACAAAAATATTCACTTAATAAACGGGCATCGTTCGTCGTTTTAATGTATTATACATTGATGAATCGAAGTGCATACATGGCAGAAATGACATTAGCCACAAATAACGTTAGAGAAACATGTTTTTTACCTGTGACAAACACCTCGGATTCACTAGAAACGCTCGAGGAGTCGATCTCAGGAGACGCTTCAGGTTTACACTCCTTGCACGAGCAGTCGATGACCACCGGCATGCAAAAGAAGTCCTTGAGCACTTTTCCCAGCCGAGGGCGTCGAGCTTTCGCCATTTCCACACGATTTATGCCGTTTTTCAGCAGACACAACCGTCGCGTGCAGAGAAATTAAGCTTCTGTCACTGCGCGTGGGTTATAAAGACTTTCGTGTCAATATACACAAATTAAGCGTTTCTAACGTATTTTTACTTCTAAAGTGCGGCACTAGATGTTATTGATCATTTATTTTAGTTGTTTATTTGCAGTTTAAAGGTTTTACCAGCGTTGCTATTGTAACGGCCACATAATGTTTTAAGGCGTGCATGTGACTTTAAGACGCTTGATGAGCACGCGCAGTCGCAGAGAGGTGAAGGAGAGTGATGGTCGCTCTAGCTCTACCGCTGACCACGTGTGTACGCTATTTTCTTTTGTTTGTGACGGTACCACAGTGTTTTGTTTCCGTTTCTGTACTCGCCCTTTTATATGTGTGTAACAGGAGTGCTGGTGCAAACCGCTAAAAAAGTTTGTCAAATGACTATCTAATGGACTCGTGTTTCCTTCTCCTCTGGCCATCTGTGTCAATCCGGGTAACGTTGGCTCTTAACTCTCTGGCCCGCCGTTACACTATGGCACCGGACACGATCTGACCGCGTGCGCTGTGGTTAACATTACCTCTCTACATAATACAATCCAAATTGTTGGACAAAAGTTCAATTCATCGCAATAATCTCAACATCTTAAAAACTAATGATATTTCAAAAATATGTATATATGATAATAAATAATGACACGGTGTCTCATAAAAAAATGTTTATTAACACAATTTTAATCGTTTTTTGTCCGCACACTGAGATCAACACACCCACAAACGTCTATCAAAAATTTTACATCTGCAAAGTGAAAAAAGGTACAAAAACATCTTAAACAGACTCAAGAGCAACATTTCACCTCAAGCTTTTGTCAATCCTCATAGAATAATCAGCAACATCACTCTTTCCTAGACACAGCTACAGGGGGTAATTGCTAAAGCCAGACTTACAAATGAAAATGGAGTACAAATAGAAACCCACAAATATATTATATAAATATATAAAGTAATATAATAATAATATATAAAGAAAAATCTACATGTCAAATGATCAGGTGTTGAAAACCAAGTTTAAAAACACTTAGAACAAACTAAAGTTGCTTATAACTTTGCAGACAGTGCCTGTTATGATACATCGCAAGTTTTATTACACAAAAGTGTGGCAAAGATACAGCCAAATGACCGTTTAGTTATTTATCGGCTATTTAATTAAAATAATTGAGTTACATTCATCCTCAAGCTCAACAACCACTCAGTTTCCTTGACATTTACTGGTTTATAGAACAAAGCCACTGGACCTGGAATCATAGGAAGCAGAACATCACTGTCCACAACAATACATTTACATTTAGTCATTTAGCAGACGCTTTTATCCAAAGCGACTTACAGAGAGTTCAGGGAGCAATAAGCGATATGTCACACAGGAGCAATAATACAACAGGTGCTAATGCAAAGTTACTAGCTTCAGCAAAAGCCAGACCAATAGCAGTCGAGCGAAAGAGAGAGGGTTAGTGGGTTTTTTCTTCTTCATTTGTCTGTCAAGTATTCACAGAAGAGATGGGTTTTAAGTAGTTTTTTGAATGTTGTGAGAGATGTGGTTGACCGGACCGAGTTAGGAAGAATGTTCCACCAGGAAGGAGTTGTGAAGGACAATGAGCGGGAAAGCGATTTACTGCCCTTATGAGAAGGCAGTACAAGACGCCGCTGGTTTGCTGAACGCAGGGTTCTTGATGGAGTGTAGGAGGGTGTGAAAGTGTGCCGGTGCAGATCCAGTGATAGTCCTGTAGGCAAGCATTAGTGACTTGAATCTGATACGGGCTACAACCGGTAGCCAGTGGAGAGAGATGAAAAGGGCCGTCACATGAGCTCTTTTGGGCTGTTGGAAGATCAGGTGCGCTGCTGCTTTCTGAACCAGCTGGAGTGGTTTGATAGCCATTGCAGGAAGACCAGCAAGGAGAGCATCACAGTAGTCCAACCTTGAGATGACCGGGGCCTGGACAAGGAGTTGTGCCGCAACGCATACCGGCATGCCGCGTTGTCTTTGCAATGTGATCATTGAAGGACAGCTGTTCATCAAATATGACGCCGAGGTTCCTGGCTGTTTTGGAAGGCGTGATTGTGGTATTACCAAGTTGGATGGCGAGATCGTGTTGCACCGTGGGGTGTGCCGGAAACACAAGTAGTTCTTTTAGAACTGGGTGTCGTCAGCATAACAATGATACGAGAAGCAGTGTGCCCGTATGATGCTGTAACGCATCTATTTTAGTCACATATACAAACAATTAAATAAATAAGGGGGATCCATTCATCTGAGAGTAGAGCCAAGTGTATTCAAGATAAACAGTGGATAACCCAACCATACAAGATAAATTCTTTACAACATCATCACTTTGGGCATTTCAGTCCAGACATAAGTTTGAAACCAAACCAAGAGTTCATGAGTCCGACAATAAAGCACAGTAGAGATAGTTTAACAGTTCACCAATCCGTAGTGTAGAAATCCAATAGGTAGTAATCCGAATTAAAAAGCATAATCCGTAAAGAATCAATGTGATCGATGGTGAAGAAATTATAGTCCAGAGGAAATGTCCATCTTGTTATATTAATGAGGCTAACAATGAATCCCCTAAACAAATATACAAAACATAAATAAGAATATACAACTCACAATACTGACAAGTAAAAACAGCACAACTTACTATGAGCTGTAGAACCAAAGAGGCTCCTCATAATGGGGTTAATAATAGCATAAAGCTGAGCCTAGCAAACACTCACAGCCATGCTTGCACCTCTATAACCAGTCTTGACCACATGACCTTTTTTTAAAGGGACAGACCTCCTAAGACAGGCATGGAGAGGCATTACAATAGAAAAATATGGACCAGTTTCTCAAGACTGTTACAATGCGTCCCAAGGATGTCGTGTAGAAGGAAAAAAGCAGCGGTCCAAGCACCGATCCCTGAGGGACCCCAGTGATCATGTGGTGAGCAGTGGACAGCGAGCCCCTCCATGACACCCTGAAGGATCTGCCGGAGAGGTAGGATTTGAACCAGCGGAGAGGAGTGCCTGAGATTCCTAGAGATGACAGGGTTGCTAGCAGTATCTGGTGATTGACAGTGTCAAACGCTGCAGATAGGTCTAGCAGAATCAGGACCGAGGATATTCAAACAATAATGTCGAATTATCTTGTGTAAATTAGGTACATTGGACAAGAAGCACAATATAGTTCAAGTTCAAAAATAAGTTTATTTACACAAGAGCTTTGACACATGAACTCAAGTAAAAAAAATGAAGAAAAATGTGTTCAGTACTCAATCAACTTTCCTTAAAGGCGCAGTTTTTGATTTACAGCGGCCACTAGTCTTGTATTATAGATTTACAATGAATCTCTCAGTCTAAACACGACGGTGGCCACCACAGTACAAAAAGATGTCGTCAGCGATGTCTTATTTATTACATAAAATAAAAGGTCTGTGGATTTTAAGTATAAAGAGAAGGATAAAAGTCAGGCAGGAGCTAGGACCTGCGCTAATAGTATAAGGACTTTCCAGCAGAGACGCGTTAGGACCCGCGGTACTAAGTCTTTTAGCGGAGATACTCAAAGATATCTATGGAGATACTTTCCAGCAGAGTCGTTGGAGAGAAAGATTGTCTTAAATCACCCCCGATGAGGTTGCTTTGATTCGGATCAGTATGTGAGTAACATTGTTTTTTCTGTTAGTTAGAACCAAGATATGTTGTTGTAATGTTAGCTGTGTGACGGAGCAGTTTTGAGCCTCATTGTTTATCTGGAACCGCTTTAATATTGTACTCGTCCAGATACTGGAGCGAGAGAGCGTTTGACTCTTTTACTCAATGATAAATAAACGTATAGTTAATCCGTGGGTCACATGCGTTCCGAACCGTAGAGCACGGTCCGTACGGATCATCCCACGATCCGTTTCACCACGATACCGCAGCGGAGAGGAAGAGGAAATGCGCATTGTAGAGTTGTTTGTTCGTTTAGGGCTGCTGTACAAAACATGGCGGCGAGTTCAATGTATGAAGGGCCGCTCTGTATGTAGATATAAACAGCTTATTCTAAGGTATTACAAACTTAATGGTTCATTACGTAAAGTCTTTATTCACCTCTGAAGAAATAGTTTTGTATATTATATTGCATTTCTGTCAATAGATCCTCCTAAAAACCCCGTATTGTTCTTTTAACTCAACTTTTATTTATATAGCGCTTTTTACCATTTCCATAAAGCAGCTGTACATGAAAACATGATAACTATAAGCAATACATTAAACCAGGGGTCTTCAACGTTTTTAAGGGCAAGGACCCCTTAGATGAGAGATATATGGGGCAGGGACCCCCTTACACTAAATGTGTGAACAGAGCTATTTAAATAGAAACAACCCTTATTGTCACAGGTATATCATGTTAAGACATTACATTAGCACTACTATGCATGTTATTGTTGCACATACATACTTTCTGTGTATTATTTTATTATTAATATAGATTGTTTGATTATTTGAAGGGATTTGCAGCATGGACAATTTACTTGTCCTGAACCTTAGTTTTTATTAAGGCTTCAATGAGATGACTGAGCCTGGTTACTGGCACAAAGACTATTCTAGTGGAGGTAGAGGTTGTCTCTGGATGCGAAAGAAATCAGTGCAGATGTTATGCATTCTGTTGTAAAAGCAGGCCGTTTTATTAGGGTCATTCTTTTTTGTCTTCCGCTTCTCTGCGTTGCAGAACACACCGCTATTTTATCATTCTGAGCTCCGTTGTCTTTCTCGTAGATCAGCATTGTCACAGGTAATATAATATCCAGACTATAAATTTCTTAAGTACAAAATTCTAAAGCTGATGTCAGCAGCCCCCGGCGAGCAAAAGGAGTGCAGCCAGTGTGCAAACAGTGGCGAGGAACCCAAAACTCCAGTGGAGAAAAAAAACCTCGGGAGAACCCAGGCCCAGCCAGGGGAACCAGTTCTCCTCTGGCACTACTGCTGCATCTCTACAAGCACGACAGTGCTTGCACAACTAGGCTAAAAACATAATAAAAGAGGTAGATGATAGATTTAACATGATCTATATCTTTCTATCTAAAAGTCTAATAGTTAATTGCAGTTGCAATATAATATAATAATACTATGCTGATGTCCAACATCTGAAGACGCTGATGATCAATTTTTTTTCTTAATTTACCCACTGTGTTAAATAAAAACATAGGGTTGTGCTGATTTTCTTCTATTATGGATGAAAAGAAGGCTGATCTAGATGTTTTTCCTGCATGTTCAAATTCTATTCTTCCATGCTATGCGAAATTCCTCTAATTATGTTTTTTTTAAAGTTACGCTCCATTTTCCAGGCTGCTCTCTTGAGAGCGTGCGTGTGCTCATTATTATGCCACGGTGTTGGACTCCCGTCTTGAATTTTCTTTAGGCGCAACTGCGTTTAGCGTTTCGGAGAAGACCGAGTTAACATTTTCGGTGATAGTATCAAGATATTCTGGAGAATTGAGACAATTCGGGTAAAATATCGAGATTATATACAGGTATTTTAAATGATTTCTCTACCGTATTTGACCTGGGAGCTACTTCTAATTATTACTTTGCTACTTCTAATCTATTCAACTAGTATGAGCCTTCAGGTTAACACTGCAACTTTAAATTAAATACATATTAATGCATCAAGAAATTATGGTATTATAGCAAATGAATCATTAGGTGGATAAAATAACTGCAAAACATTACGTTAGTTTGTAATCAGACCATAACATTCATAGTGCTATTAAACAAATGTATCAAAACTGAATGAGATGGAGATGAGCGTATTAGATCTACCAGGTCAACCTGAAGGCTCTTACTTGCTACAATGCTTTAAGAATTGCATCATATTATATAGAATTATAAGATAATTTACTGCTACTATTACATATTTAGCCCAATTATCTATCATCTATTAAGCGAATCAGAATTTGCAATACTACCAGTTGCTAAGTGTGAAAGAAAAGAGAAGAAAGAGAAAAAAGAGAGAAAGGTCATCATGCCGAGATTCTCAGGCCGAACCGGAGCTGGATCTGTCAATCTCAGGCGTCCCCGGGAACCCGGGGATAAAACATGGATACAAAAGAAGTTGATATTAATGTAGAGGATGCTCACGTACACATGAAAATACAAAATACAACAAATAGGGCCGTCACGGTTATGAAATTTGGCTGGTGATTAATTGTCTATTAAATAATTGCGGTTACGGCGATTAATTGTCCGTTTTAAGGCTTTGACAATGTAACTATTAATGATAATTTTATTCAACGAAGAAACTATATATTTAAATATTACTAAAACTACATATTACTATAGAGTGACCTTAACAGAGAAGACTGTCTTGAGCACTTAAACTAGATATGAGCAAGTCTGGAAACAAAACTAATCAACAAAAAAATACAAAGCTAATACAACTCAAATGATGGAGAAATTGACTTTGGATAAAAGCGTCTGCTAAATGACTAAATGTAAATGTAAATTTGAATGTGAATGTAAGATCAAGGACGGTGGATGTAAAATACTGCAGATCACCCTTGTTTTCTAAAGAATTCACAATATTTGCGGTTATGTGAAATAATTGCGATGTGACGATTATTTAATAATTGTGACAGCCCTACCAACAAACACCTGATAACCCTAAACTAAACTAAGCCAAACGCTAACAAACATTCTAAATGCTAACTGATACAGATCTGGGAAAAACCAACAAACACCACATTCTAAAATCTAATTTACACCAAGACAACAAACGGCAACATGCTAAAAGCTAATCACATGCTAATTAACGTTCTAAAAGCTATGAATGTATCCTATAGAAATGTGAGTGGGGGGGTTGTGGCTTATATACTGTATGTAGAAAAACTGTTACCAGTGGAGCACCTCAGTTACCTCTGAGGAGCTCAGGAGATCCTTTAGGATTACACTCCTCACATGAGCATTCGATGACAAGCGGCATGCAAAAGAAGTTTTTCACCGCTTTTGCCACCTTTCTCCATTTTCCTTTTTTAGGAGGAGCAGTCTAATCAAAAAGAATTGGAGAAAAAAAGATAAATTCACCCGTGGATACATTCATATATACAGTCTATACCTGTGTTCTACACTGACAAAAATGACACTTTAGACAAACTTAAAAAATGACTTTTTATATTAGTTCTTTGGTTAATATCAATGTTAACGAATATTATTGTTTTACAGGCAATTTTAATCATTTACAGGCTATTAAACAGCTCAATATTATCATGAAGGAACAAAAGCTCATCACAGCACTAGCATTTCCAAATCAATGTCTTCTTTTGAATTTGATATTAAAGGAAATAAAAAGAAAGGACATTTACCTCCACATTGTCTTGTGTGGCATCTTCCACAGGTGTCACCAAGCTTGTTTGTGCTACATATGAAAACAAAAATAAACACTTAATAAACAGACATGGTTCTTCATTTATATGTATTTTATACATCGCTGGGCAGAATTGACATGAGACACATATAGAGAAAAAGTGTTTACCTGTGACAAACACCTCGGATTCTCCAGCAAAGCTCCGGGACTCGAGCTCAGGAGATAATTTAGGATTACACTCCTCACATGAGCATTCGATGACCATCGGCATGCAGAAGAAGTTTTTCACCGCTTTTGCCACCTTTCTCCATTTTCCTTTTTTAGGAGGAGCAGTCTAATCAAAAAGAATTTGAGAAAAAAAGATAAATTCACCCGTGGATACATTCATATATACAGTCTATACCAGTGTTCTACACTGACAAAAATGACACTTTAGACAAACTTAAATGTCTTATTATATTAGTTCTTTGGTTAATATCAATGTTAACGAATATTATTGTTTTACAGGCAATTTTAATCATTTACAGGCTATTAAACAGCTCAATATTATCATGAAGGAACAAAAGCTCACCACAGCACTAGCATTTCCAAATCAATGTCTTCTTTTGAATTTGATATTAAAGGAAATAAAAAGAAAGGACATTTACCTCCACATTGTCTTGTGTGGCATCTTCCACAGGTGTCACCAAGCTTGTTGGTGCTACATATGAAAACAAAAATACCCACTTAATAAACAGACATGGTTCTTCATTTATATGTATTTTATACATCGCTGGGCAGAATTGACATGAGACACATATAGAGAAAAAGTGTTTACCTGTGACAAACACCTCGGATTCTCCAGCAAAGCTCCGGGACTCGAGCTCAGGAGATAATTTAGGATTACACTCCTCACATGAGCATTCGATGACCATCGGCATGCAGAAGAAGTTTTTCACCGCTTTTGCCACCTTTCTCTGTTTTCCTTTTTTAGGAGGAGCAGTCTAATCAAAAAGAATTGGAGAAAAAAAGATCAAATAGCCTGTGGATACATTCATATATACAGTCTATACCGGTGTTCTACACTGACAAAAATGACACTTTAGACAAACTTAAATGACTTATTACATTAGTACTTTCTGTGGTTAATATCAATGTTAACGGATATTATTGTTTTACAGGCAATTTTAATCATTTACAGGCTATTAAACAGCTCAATATTATCATGAAGGAACAAAAGCTCACCACAGCACTAGCATTTCCAAATCAATGTCTTCTTTTGAATTTGATATTAAAGGAAATAAAAAGAAAGGACATTTACCTCCACGTTGTCTTGTGTGGCATCTTCCACAAGTGACACCAAGCTTGTTTGTGCTACATATGAAAACAAAAATATTCTCTTAATAAACGGGCATCGTTCGTCGTTTTAATGTATTATACATTGATGAATCGAAGTGCATACATGGCAGAAATGACATTAGCCACAAATAACGTTAGAGAAACATGTTTTTTACCTGTGACAAACACCTCGGATTCACTAGAAACGCTCGAGGAGTCGATCTCAGGAGACGCTTCAGGTTTACACTCCTTGCACGAGCAGTCGATGACCACCGGCATGCAAAAGAAGTCCTTGAGCACTTTTCCCAGCCGAGGGCGTCGAGCTTTCGCCATTTCCACACGATTTATGCCGTTTTTCAGCAGACACAACCGTCGCGTGCAGAGAAGAGAAGAGAAATGAAGCTTCTGTCGCTGCGCGTGGGTTATAAAGACTTTCTGTGTGACGTAACGACTCACCCAAGATCAACAAGATAACACATTACAGTTAAACCACAATATACACAAATTAAGCGTTTCTAACGTGTTTTTACTTTTAAAGTGCGGCACTAGATGTTATTGATCATTTATTTTAGTTGTTTATTTGCAGTTTAAAGGTTTTACCAGCGTTGCTATGGCACCGGACACGATCTGACCGCGTGCGCTGTGGTTAACATTACCTCTCTACATAATACAATCCAAATTGTTGGACAAAAGTTCAATTCATCGCTAAAAACTAATGATATTTCAAAAATATGTATATATGATAATAAATAATGACACGGTGTCTCATTTAAAAAAAAGTTTATTAACACAATTTTAATCGTTTTTTGTCCGCACACTGAGATCAACACACCCACAAACGTCTATCAAAAATTTTACATCTGCAAAGTGAAAAAAGGTACAAAAGCATCTTAAACAGACTCAAGAGCAACATTTCACCTCAAGCTTTTGTCAATCCTCATAGAATAATCAGCAACATCACTCTTTCCTAGACACAGCTACAGGGGGTAATTGCTAAAGCCAGACTTACAAATGAAAATGGAGTACAAATAGAAACCCACAAATATATTATATAAATATATAAAGTAATATAATAATAATATATAAAGAAAAATCTACATGTCAAATGATCAGGTGTTGAAAACCAAGTTTAAAAACACTTAGAACAAACTAAAGTTGCTTATAACTTTGCAGACAGTGCCTGTTATGATACATCGCAAGTTTTATTACACAAAAGTGTGGCAAAGATACAGCCAAATGACCGTTTAGTTATTTATCGGCTATTTAATTAAAATAATTGAGTTACATTCATCCTCAAGCTCAACAACCACTCAGTTTCCTTGACATTTACTGGTTTATAGAACAAACCCAGATAGCACAATCCATCTGGTTTACATCTATTTGACGTCTGCATTTACATCTGCAAGACATCTTAAATACATAGTTTGCTCATCTGCAATACGTCTCGGAGACGTCTGAACGTCTGTAATACGTCTGCTAAAGATCTGGAGATCTGCTGCTTAAAAACATCTGCTAAACATCTTAGAAAGAGCTTTTGTACATCCATTCTAAATCATAAACATCTTACAGACATCTTCTAGATGTCTATATGATGTCGGACAGCAGACATCTCCGAGACGTATTGCAGATGAGCAAATGATGTATTGTAGATGTCTTGCAGATGTAAATGCAGACGTCAAATAGACGTAAACCAGATGTATGTGTGCTATCAGGGAAGCCACTGGACCTGGAATCATAGGAAGCAGAACATCACTGTCCACAACAATACAGTTTATACAATAAAAAAAGTTCAGAATGACTTTAGGTCAAGTGAAAACTGCCTTTTGAGCCGGAGATGAAGCCAGCAGAGTAAAACTCTCCTCAGGTGGTGAAGTTAGCTTAACTCATGCCTACACAAAACCTGTTTCCATTTGTTTACCTGTAAAATTTTACTGTAAATTTACAGGCAATTTCTAACAGTATTGTACTGTATTTTTATAAAACAGTATCAGACTGTATATTTAACAGAATGGCTGTAAATGTACAGTATTTTTCTGTTTTCAGCACGCAAAATTCCTTATACAGTATCAGGCTGTAAATGCATTGCATGGTGGGATTGATTTCCTTCGCGCTCAATTTCTTTAAAATGTGAGCAGAGCCAGTGCCACTGAAGCACTTAATTTGTTAGTGTAATATCATATGAACAACATAAGCACAACGTTACATACTGTATGAAGACATGCTAGTCGTTTCGTCGTGAATTTAAATTTTTGAAAGTTTGAGCAGCGAACATTTAATCCATAGCTGCCTGTGACATTACAACTTTGAGACACTACCGACGCGGCACAAAAAATGAGAGGATAATGCAGCAAGAAGACGGGGAGAATACATTTTGTCTGTGACGAAGAGAAATGAAGTTGGTAGCAGATGGATAATTGTTGGACTGAGCATTGACACGGTAAGACACTGTTGTTTTATTCGATTGCATTTCTGAACAGTTAGCACGAGTGGACTGATTTTGGGAACGATAGCGTTACGTTAATCAAGATTTTTTGGATCGGTGTGTTAATCCTGTCGTTTTTGACGATTGAACATAAGAAATCGAAATTATAATGCCCAAACGTACTGTATGTTGCTGTCTGTCGGCGTGTTGTGATTTAACTTAGCTTAGCCTGTAACGTTACACGTATAAAACCCGAGTGAATAGTTCAGTCTGTTCTCAACTATTCCCCAATTAACTTCGATATATCTTTTGAAAGGTAAACATTTATCATGCCATTCGCACGACCTGTGTTTGATTTTCGATTCATTTTTTTAATTCAGGCTGAGTCATCTTATGAAGATCGACTGAGTGCTAACGTATGTTCGTCATAAATAGCCTTACAGTTATAATTCACTTGTCACAAAAATGATGTGGTGTCAGTTGTGTGATTTGAATCGGTCTTATCATACTGCCAGCACATGAAAATACATACAGTAGTCATGTTCCTAATGCTCATTTTAAATGTGGTATTCCTGGTTGCCCCAGAAGATTCAAAATGTTTGCTGCTTTTAAGGCTCATATACTGTATACTACATTTGAACTTTTCAGTGCAGAGGCCACACGGTGAGGTATGCGATGTGGCTGAAGACTCAAATGCACTGTCTGATTCGTTTATTGATTGTGGTGATGGTGAAGATGTTTTCTTTTACATTTTTTTTCGGAATTTGCAACACCTTCAGATGTCCAGCAATCTTTACGTTTGCCAGAAAGTGCATGCCTTATAATTCTTGGTAAGTAAACCTTAAAGCATGCTTCAGGCAGGAAACAAAATTACCTGATTTATTCCAGATGCACTGTATGTTAAGTGGAATTGTGATTTTGAAGGTAAGATGATTTAAGACTGGTTTTGTGATCCAGGGTCACATATATTAAGCTATACACATCTCTCTATACACAAGGTTCCTTTTAATATTATGCATATCTGGTTGTACCCAGATCAGTCAGACACGTCATTGTGACGTTCATGGTAAGAGCGTGTAGATGTGAGAGACTGTCAGAATGTGTTAATGTGAGAACTTCCATGACACTGACACGCTGCAGACTTCTCTCATAACCTCACAACGAGCACTCATCTGCCCCTACACAACACACGCACGTGTTAATGTGTGTGAAGCGCAAGAGAGAATACAGACGAACACAGTCTCATCTCAAAACATTACGTTCCCTAACAATGAGAGACAAAAGAGCTAGAATTAACCAGGATGATGGATAAAATTCACATCTTACAAGATATGAGAAACATTTTATGTGTTTACATGCGATTGGTGTGATAAAATTGTAAAGTCTTACCATGTAAAACTGGCAAACTGTCACATTAAGAGGTGGTTTCCCAGACAGGGCTTAAGACTAGTCCCAGACTAACTTAAAGGGATACTTCACCCAAAAATGAAAATTGTGGCATAATTTACTAAACCTCAGATTGCTGAACACACAGGAAGAAATTTGAAAGAATGTCAGATCTCATCCACCATTTACTGCTATGGTAGGGAAAATAAATACTGTGGGAGTCAATGTGGGATGAGATCTGACAATCTTCCAGATATCCTCCTGTGTGTTCAGAAGAACAAGAAATCTATACAGGTTTGGAACAATCTGAGGGTGAGTAAATGATGATAGAATTTTAATTTTGGGGTGAAGGATCCCTTTCAATGTTAGAAGTGTCTTGATTAAAAACAATTTACACTGACACAACTTAAAATATATTGATTGTTATCGATAGTGCGATTGTTTTGTCTCAAGATGCACATAGTAATGTTTTTTTTGTATCCTAATTTACCTAAAGGCCTAGTCCTGATTTAAAATAATCCCTGTCTGGGAAACCGCCCCTATAAATTCAAAGACACCAGAAAGGGATTAAATGTCACACAGGATTTACATTAATAATGCATAAGCAGACGTTCATGCACCGAGAAATATTTTTTCACCATTATGATTAAAGTTATACCTGAAATTTACAGATCAAATAACGAATAGATCAAGAAGTTCTGTATGATGCAAGCCATTTAATACTGATGTAATCTAAAAAATAAATTATTTTTATTTTTAAATTTATATTCAAATAAATTTACAAAATAGTTATTGAGCACCAACAGTTAAATGGAAAAATGTTTTTTGAGAAGCCTCATCCACACTCTTCAAACTCTTTACAAATGTTCTTGAATTTGAAAGACATAATCTGAAGGTTTTTAAAATAAACTAATGTGATATATTTATATTATAAAACTAAACTAAATACATATAACAGAAAAACTACTGTAGTATTATAAAACTGACATGGCACTTTTCGTTTTTTATTCTTTTATCAAAGTGACAACATAAACAACGTTACTGCGCATGCGCGCGTTCGTGGGCTGCTCTTAATTTCCGGTACACATTCACAAACAATAGAGCGCCCATAGATTATTTCTACACAATCAAAATAACAATAAAAAGATAACAATCAAAAGAAACCGAGAAGAAGCGCTAAACTCTTGGCTAAACTCGTCTCTTCAATATGTTGAATTTAGACTGCGATACCAAGCTCAACCGCTAGATGTCAGTGTACCATACGGTTTCTTTAAATGCGACAAAACTACACGACCCATTCAACAAATTGTTTATTTAATAGAATGAATACACAACAAAATTCAACAAATCGTTGATTTAATACAATTAATATACAATAAAATAATAATATAAATTAATATGAACATAAATTAAATAAAATATAAATAGACACTAGCCAAACACAGACCGGAAGTTAACCGCAGTCGGCGTGTGCGTCCGATAAAACAGTCTATAGCACTTTTACAATTTGTGCAAAGCAATAGTAGAAACAAACAGCAGAGGCGTAATAATGAAAAAGTATAAAAAAATGAATGAAGAAATAAAAACTCTAACCCTCAAGAGGAAAAAGATCAATTAAACAGAATACATGATATTTTTTCTGTTGTTTTGACTGAAACACAAACTCCAGCAGAACAACCAACAATCTGTCCAACCTGACTTTCGCTAAACCACCTGAGAAATGATTTGACAGACCATAGTACTTCAGTGATATAAAAGATTATCTTTGAATTTCTCTTTTGCACATTTTTTTGTGATAACGGTTTTAGAGTTAAGGGTTTGTATGAGCAAAATTCTGATAATGATCAAGACATCCTCAAGTGAAGGAATGTGAGTTCATGACCCAGAATCTTGATCTCAATCTCAGACTTTAAGACTGAAGATCTGTTTTCTGTTCCGTATCATAATCACTTCATCTTACTAGAGATGTGCCCTTAAACCAGAACAAACTGAACCGTACCGTACGGCTTTCTGTTTGATTCACAACATCTTGGTTTTTCAATAAAGTGTAATGCTATCCACATCTGTCCTGATGCTGACCCTTCACAGGTCCCTAAACAGATAAAAGCACACACTACAACACTACATACTACAGAAAGTGTCTGTTTTACATGAAAGAAATAGTTGAAGAAAACAAAACGTACCCTTCTGTTGTTTCAAACCTGCGTGAAAGACACAATAAATGTTGTTTAATTTGTGGAACATGTAATTACCCTTAATAAAAGTATGTTTTTAAATATCTTCTGTGTAATCACACACCTGGCGACAGCATCGTGTGCGTGTGTACAGGTGAGTCGTCTGGTCACCCTCAATCACCTGCACGTATCCCGCTCGACTGACAGCTTTCATTAACACAGGCCTGGGAACAGTTATTTGCTGATAAAAGCAGATCACCGCGGAGGAAATTGAATTCTGGAGGACATCAGTTCTCACGGAGAGCCCTCGGACGTCAGTCTCAATAAATGCCAAAGATATTTCTTTAATCTACGATGGAGGAACAAGTGCAGAACATTCAGCTCTGCGGATCTGAGATAAGAGAACGCAGAACACAAGGAGGAACCCGAATATCCAGAACCAAAACTGCCGAGACACAGAAATCACCTTTAGCACCTTCATCCAAGTTAACTGAACAGTACTTTCATCTGTTAAAAAGACACATTCAAAATAATTCTGACCATACCAAATACAAATGGATGAAATGACAACTGTCGTGAACATAGATATACATACATAGATGCTTCATTAGTGGCTGCTATTCTGTACATAAGTTGCCCGCCATATTGGAACAGTCGGATAGAATGTGGCATCTACCTATGTGACCATATCATGAGTATAGTTTGTCGCACATGATTGGTTCATCCGGTTCTTAAAGTGCTGTGTGATAATGTGTTTATTTAATTACTGTGATTGGCTGATGCTGCGGGGCAGTGATGCTGGATTCTCTCCATATGGACCGCACACATGCGTGCCGTGCCGTCCCAACTCCTCAAACCTGATGAATAATGAGAGTGATTACAGGTTTTTCCTGGCAGTAACTTTGCACTAAATGAGGATGAATGGCTCATTATCTTAATTACCACTGGCTCAATATTGTGTTAGTGATTGCAGATGTGTGAAACTCAATGGCTCTGCTCAGGACAACAACACGAGAAAGAATCAAAACAAATCAAAACTTCTCCGATCTTACAGCTTCAACCTCAGGCGACAGGTGACGTACTGCACGCACACACACGCGCACGCACACACACACACACACACACACACACACACACACACACACACACACACACACACACACACACACACACACACACACACACACACACACACACACACACACACACACAATCATCTGATGTGACACTGTAATATAGACAAGAGAAGAGACAAGTGATGAAAATAACTCAGTCTGGCAGAAACTGGATGGGATCAGTGTGTTTTGAGCAGGATGTGTCAGTGAGGATGGACAGACAACTGTGCATCATTCAGACAGCCTGAACCAATCAGATGTGTCAGATGAGGCCACACCCACTGGACCGACAGCAGCCCATTTGAAAAGAGCAATGCAGTCCAGTTTTACATTTTAAAATGACTGATAGGTAAATCATTACCAAAATTGAACTAAAAACGTGTCCAAAATAATGTCCTACAAACATCTCACAAAACCTTGACGAACTAAAAAAATATATGCAAAAAAACATTAGCAACACTCAGTCACGTGTCACACAACTGCATAGCAACCCATTAACAACAGCACAATAATGCCCTGCCAATAACTCAGTCTTCCATAGCAACCCATTGGAAACCACATAGCAACAACCCGCAAAACTGCATAACAACAACTCATAACAGTGTAGCATTGTGGTGCAGCAGGAAAGCATCACTCATGTTTTCTTTAGAACATGTAAAGAGGTAGAAAGTTCCAGTAATGGTAATATTCCATTGAAACAGATCGGCGTGATAAACAGGTTTAGCTGAAGTCATAAAGCACAGCTCAGTCTGACCAATCATCATTCACCTTCAGCCTGTGCATCCGGACGCCTTCAAGGACTGTATTACATTATTGACAGGTAATCTCCATTAGTAGAGATCTATTGTTTGTGTAACGTCAGGTCAGTTAGGAAAGCACAGCATTACATCACCTGTAAAGGCCTGCGTGAACTCTGACCTGACAAACTAATCATAAACTGATGATACACAACTGAATCTCATGAAAACAGAACAGACTTCATCCCAAAATCCAAAGGAAAGAAATCATATTTCCTAAAGAATATGTTTTCATGGTGTATACTAAATAACTACATAAAATGTCATTGCACTCTTAAATGGAATAAAAAAGGCATGTAAATAATATACAAATAAAATAATCTAATTATAAGATATTTGTTTTAGAGAGAGCGGCGATTTAAAACATATAATCGCGTCGATTGATAACTTTGACCTGTATTCCGCAGCATTGACGAGTCCGCCATATTCGACTCCCGCGAGATAGTAACTCCGCTACGTCTGATTGGTTCGTTCAGAAATGCTGCTATTTGATTGGTCGCTTTCTCTAAATCCCGCACACACACCTACTCTTAGCCCTAACCATAGTAGGGAAAACATGGCAGTCCGATTAAGGTTTTAAACTGCGTTATAAAAACAGAAGTGAAAGGGGAAGCTTAGTTTTTTCTCTCAATAAAATAATAAGCAATAATAAACACAAAATGTTTACAACGTTTACAATGATAAGCACAACACGTTTACAAGTTACGTGAAAAACAAAAACATTTAATCTCCAGTTGGTTTTTAAAGGTAACATTTTTTGTTGTTGTTACAAGGATTTGAAGAAACTCGCGATTAGCAAGCATTTAACTCTGTTGAGAAGGTAAAGGTTATTGTTCTTTTAAACCAGAAAATACGCAGCTTTCTGTCAATCTAATAAATCGCGTTTTTGTAGTTCTTACCCGTGATTAAATGATGTAATGTGTGTTGTTATTTTACTTTCGGAGCTGTCGGATCACGTTTGGTGGAAACTGTCGAAAGAAAATAAGATATTGAGGCAGATGTTACTTACTACAAAATCGAATAGAGCCAAAACATGTTCCAGGTGTAACCTGCAGTTCTGTGTGTCAACCACAGGTGTCGACAGAGAAACAAACTTAAAACGCACAACATCTGAAAATGACATCTAGTGGGCAACATTAATATTCACATTCAGAAAGTATAAAGAAAATATTTTTGTACATTGCAAAAATAAAAAGGACATACACTAATTAAATTACTAACTTATTAATGAATTACTTTAAAACGTTTTCTCAAATAGTTGCTCATCTGTAAACTATTCTCTAGAAGTCGCTCTCGTTGGACACTAACCAGCTCTGTTTTACAATATTATTCATTCACACGTTGACACAAACTGCTAACAGCATGCGTAAATCTCTCCTGACAGTCACATCAAAGTGCACATGAGGGCTTTATTGATGTAAACCACACAGGAATGCTGTTGCTAAGTGCACCCGTCCATCTATTTACAGATAAATCTCCCCGAATGGGCCGGGGGCATTTAAGTGGAACGTTAACAATACAGGGATGTCCGAAAGGAATTGTGCGAATGTAAGAATTCAGAATGAAATATCTTGAAGGTAAATATTTCATCAACCTCCATACAAACTTTGCTTTGGTGTAATGTGTGTGTTTCTTCCATGAGCTGGTCAATGGTTATTCATCACTTCCTGTTTCTGCTGACTTTGTTTACTGCTGCCATGGAAACACATTGAGGATGAGTTTTGAGGGTAACTGTGACATCATCACAGGCTCATTTAAGACAAATGTGTGATTGAGAGAAAGAGAGGAGGGCACTGCATCATCAGCGCTGAAATAACTAAAGCAAACATGTTTTGTTAAAAAAATATAAGAAATCTGAATTTAGAATTGAATTGCTCTTGTCTCTCTTTGGCTGCTCTTTTAATATGGATCACTTCAGAAATGCAAAGGATATAAAAACATGTTCAATTAAAGATATATAAAGCATATATATATATATATAAGGAATATACAAACACTATATACAAGTACATAAAATGTGAAATATAAAGAAGCAATAATGTTTTTTGCTCATAGTGTGAACATTAGGTTAATATGAAGTTGGTATGATGTCATATGCTGTGTCATGTGATCGATGGAGCTTTGATCTACTGTCTTTCTCTCTCTGATTATATTCTCTCTCGTCCACTGCAGTTAAATGTAAAAGATTTATACTCTGCGACTGCTGTGAGATGTTGGTGTTGAAAAGCTTTTAGCATCTCGTATCCCTGTGGAACACGGACACGTCATGTACCTGCGGACAGAGACAGACAGACTGTCAAATGTGTGAAGTGTGTGCGTGTTCACCGGTCTCAGGTGCTGAGGGGTTAGACAGGCCATCGACAGACAGACAGTGCTTGTCTCTTGTTTTCTAAAGTATAAAAATACATTTGCTTTCAGAGAACATGTTTTACTTTTCTTACCCTGTTGGCCAATAGTTTTGTTTTACGAATTAGCACCACTAAATGTTATTAGATTTATGCTTAAAACAATACAAACATCGAAGTAAAATAAACTTGATTATGTCTGTTGCTATATTTTGCTATAATCCAACATGCTCAGGCCCTTCTTTAGTGCCAGTCTGTGGGATTTTTTATCTTTAATTCTAATTCTAGCTGAGACATTAATTTTGATTAAATCAGTAATACTATGAAAAATACAATACTAATCGTGCTGTTTGCCTTAACAAACACTAGAAAAAAACAAGTGCTAATAACAATAAATCTCGAGGTTCTATGGCTGTATTATTGGTTTGAGTTTTGTGAGCATCCAGCATAATAAATTAACATCAGTCCAGTCCCTCAGCGACCAGTTTTATATTTACACGCTAATAAAATATGTCTCCAGAGGAGTGTGGCTGCAGTTTTTTGTGTGTAACATCACTAGGTTGTGTGTTCAAGGAGGGACAGCGCTGTGTGTGTGTGTTAGAGATGAGCAAGCTTCATTATGAAGTTGTTTTTTGTGTTTGTGTCTGTTAGCAGGATCTCTATTTTACACAGACACATGTTCAACATATCCAGACCACAAAAATACACGCAGTGTTGGGTAAGTTACTCTGAAAAGTAATTAATTACTAGTTACTAATTACATTAGTGTAATTAAATTACAGTACAAATTACTCTCTCCAAAAAGTATTTAAATACTTATTACTAATTACTTTCTATATCCTACATCAACCTTGATTTGAATTGATTCAAGGATAGACATGAAACAGCTTATTTAATTCATTCAAATAAATAATAAATAACTACATTAATTATTCTTATTAACTGACCAAATAAATGTGAGAAGAATACATTAAAGCATACCTTTAAAAGTTAGACTTATAATTTTGATGTAATTTCCATATTGTATACATTACACAGTATTTAGTTCAATTACATCAGAAGTAAGTTACTGTAATTAAATTATAGGAAAAGAGTAGTGCCTTACTTTACTTTTTCAAGGAAAAAAGTTATTAAATTACAGTACTAATTACATAGTAGCTAGTTACACCCAACACTGAATACACGTGATGCATAACCCTCTCAGTGTCATCAATAATGTCTGAAACTATTCATTGTTATTGTTTATTATTAAAGTACCCGAAAAAGATCACATTAAATTGATGTAACACACATGACATTGAGATGATGTTCTGCAGTTCTGATCTGTTTTTTCTACCTTAAGGTTTCAAATAAAATCAACTTGGCTTTACAAGTCATCTCAACTCAGTATTTTAAAATGTCTTTACATCACTACAACTAATCAAAATGAGTTAATCAAATTCGATTATATTGATATATGCTACATCAACCCAACCACTTAATAAAATAGAAAGTTGAAATGACTTGTGAAACCATTTTGATTATACATAAAAACTTAAGGCAGCAAAAACTATTTTACAGTGTTGCTGGTCACAGCTGTGGTCATAACTCAAACTAACCATTTTATTCAATAAACCAGGAAATACGATGACATGAAAATATACTTGAGGGTTGGAGTGACCCTTGTAAGTGTGTGTGCTAGCTGTGTTTATTGCTCAGAGACGGTGTTCTCTAACTCAATGGTCTGTTCTCCACCGAGGCTTTGGCTGTATTCACTTGAATTATCAGCGGCTCTTGTTAGACTAATTGAGTCACGGCTCTCTGAAGGGTAATAGCAGGTCAGGAAAAGTTTTCTCTCGGGTGCTGCGTCGCTTCTTCAGACACCAGCGAAAACACTTCTTTAAACAGTCAGCAGAAATGTGCAGTGGATTCTGGGATGGGCTCTGTGTTATTAACGCTAGCCAAATTAACCACTGGAGTATAACTGCACAGAGCGTCAAAAACACTTTAATAGGCCTTATTTCATTCCAAAGCACTTTAAAGATCACAGATAGATAGATAGATAGATAGATAGATAGATAGATAGATAGATAGATAGATAGATAGATAGATAGATAGATAGATAGATAGATAGATAGATAGATAGATAGATAGATAGATAGATAGATAGATAGATAGATAGATAGATCATAGATAGATAGATAGATGGATGGATGGATGGATGGATGGATGGATGGATGGATGGATGGATGGATGGATGGATGGATGGATGGATGGATGGAATGGAATGGAATGGAATTAAAATAATAATAACAAATTCCATGAGTTCAATATAACAAATATGTTACAATGAAAACAAAACATGTCTAAGTATGTTATAAGGTTTCATCATCTAAGAACCCACACAACTAAACTGGTACCACAATAAAAAAGTAAGCACAACCTTACACAAGAATCTCACAATTCAGATTCACAACCACTACAAAAACTCATGAATTTTCAAAGACAGTTTTATTGTGTTTGACCTCAATACTTTAAAGTTCATAACAACAAAAGAGAAGTTAAAAGACAGATGAGAAAAGTGCATCGTGTAATGGATGATTTGGACTGTAATAGTTTAACAGGTTTCATCAGAACACGAGCAGGTTAAACATCCTCTCTGGCATCAGTGGCTCTCACGGGACTCATTATTTTATTTTTACAGGAACACAGTCTTTGATTTCTCACTCACAAACACAGATCCTCGCACGCCCTTTCACATTCTCTGCTAAGATAATTAGCGCTAATGAAAAGCTTTCCAGTGGCCGTGTGTATTTCTGTCTCTTGAGTGATCTTACAGGTGTGTGTGAGTGTTTACTGGATGTATTCCTGCTCTGCTCCAGTGAGATTTTAACAATAAGTGATGTTGGAAGGAAGGTCAAACTCAATCAAACACAGGAGAATGTGTCAGAATCCAGGGCCACAACTACCATTTTACATAACTTTGGAGAAAGTAATAAAATAGCAAGAGGCAAATTCAGATAATTATCTTCAGCAGAGTTATTATAGTTTTGTTTTAGATTGTAGCTTTGCCAATATTTTTAATTAGTTTTTATTTTTACATTTTTTGTTTTTATGTTCATATTAGTTTGCTAATAGTTTGCGGTTTTGTAATATGCTTTTGTCATTTTGTTAATGATTTGTTTATTTTTTTTGTGTTGCTATATACATTTATTTATAAATGTTTATAAATATTTATTTATTTTAGTTTTTTTATTATTATAATTGTAGTGCCTTAAACGTATTTAAGTTTATGTCTTAGGCGAAAATGTTACTTTTTTAATTTAGTTTCCAATCATTTTTGGCCAATATTTTATTTGATTTCAATAAACAGAAACTAAAATAACCTTGATCTACAGTTGTAAGGTAAACAAATAAAACAATATATTTAATAAAATAAAATAAATAAATAATAAAATAAAATTATAAAATAAAGACTTACATAACATATATACAATTACATTATATAAAAGCTTGATTCATGAAATTCCAGAGAAATGTTTATTGATATCAATTATTTGCCTTTCTTCATAAACATTCACACATCCTTCTTAATTGTTTTTCTAGACGTTTTCATTAGAAACAGATGTGTCATCCTTCAGTCGCTAGGCTACAGCATGAAAGAAAGACATGAGCACCCCTGCCTTCTTCAGATTGACTTGACAGGAGATTGGCGTCTGTTTTAAGTGAGCAGGCGTGACTGTGGTCATGTGACAGGAGTTAAGGGTCTCTGACAGTATTGATAGGAGAGAGAGTGACGGTTGCCCCCCGCTGGTATTCCAGTATGTTAAAAACAGAAAGCATCATTAAAGCGGACGAGTCTGATCCTGTCTCGTGTACTGCAGCGGGACCTCAACACTGTCAACACATCCCTTCATATAACAGCAGACGCCCATGAAGTGCACTTTATAGGCCACTGAGCTGGACGTGACACTTGAAAGTGAGCAGAAAAACAGCTGTCAGAAGTGTCAAACAGGGATTAGATGTTAAATGAAATCATTTCTGTAGGTGTGAAGGATGACGGACGTTAAACACGAGACAACAACAAACAAGTCAACAGGAAGTTCAAATTGATTCCAGTTCTCAGTTGTGTTTCATTTACTGTATCAACGTAGTCTCAGATGTTTCTCTTAAGATCGTTTAGGAGAAATAAACAGAAAAACAAATGAGAGTGTAATTGGTGAAACACATGAAGAGTGTGGAGGTGATTGGAGAGGTCTATATTTGGGTGAATTTGACGAGAAATGTTTGAATTCATATTGAGATCTGACATCTCACATCTTTCTTATGTTAAAGAAACACGAGATTGAAAGGTTAAACAAGAAAATGCTGCGAATAACAGAAATGTGATCATAAGGTTATCGTGCAGTAATAAACCATTTCAAGAGACAAGAAATGAAAATATTTTTAACGCTTCCCCTGAGAGCCGAGCAAACTCAAGCCAATTTAAAGCTCTCAGAGTAAAACGTACTCATTAACCTCGTATTTAAACTGTCGAAAGTATCTCATAAATCTGTATTGAATTACGCTTTTACACTGAGATTATCGAACAGCTCGGCCATGAAGACAAGATTATATTTCACAGAACTGAATTAGAAAAGCTTAATAGTGTGTATTAAAAACAATCGGATCTTTATGAGCTCAGGGGAGCGATAAAACACAATTTCAGAAGAAAATGTTAGATCATCTCTGTTATAATCGCTCGTCAGCTCACGGTCAGAATTCACTGTAGCGTGATGTCGTTTCTGTACTGGAGGAACGATTAAATAATGACAAATCCCTTGGCGGCAGATACTGTATGAAAATCATCAGTAGAGAATTAACTGCGTGTCAAAACATTGACTGGAAAGAGAGAGATGAAGCGTCTGAAGAGAATCACAGACAGACAGATTTACAGAGACGAGAAGAAAAGATAATCCAGAGAAAACAAATCTCTTTAATATCTCAATTATTTCTCCTAGACATCAGTGAGATTAAATAAGAGCAAATTGAAATGTTTGCTTAAGTCTCACAAACGTGTCTGATTTGTTTGAGAAGAGATGTCAACGTTGTGTCAAACTGAGCTCAGATTTGTCAAGTCTGTAATCAAAAGTCAATATTATTGAAGATCTCAATGTGAACTCAAACATTTCTCATCAAATCCAGATGATTTGACCGCTCCAATCACCTCCAGACTCTTCATGTGTTTCCACAATTACTCTCTCATGTGATTCTCTTTTTATTTCTCCGAAGACTGATGAAACACAATTGAGAACTTCATCTTCATCAAAAGTTATGAAAGAGAAACATCTGAGCAATAACATTGTTGAAGTGATTCTGAGTGGCCCACACTGACCTTTGTGTTTTACAGGTGAGACTTCATTTTCATGTCATTCATCACAGGTGACCTGTGGTCATCTTACACCGTCTCACCATCTGTCTCACACTGTACCCGCTGGTTTCAAGTCCCACCGAGTTCAATAGAGTTCAGAGGTCACAGCGGACGTGGACAGAGGTCCAGCGCCTGGACATCATTATCCTCAAACGCATGAATATTCATAAAGAACACACATGGCTGATAGTCGCCAAGCTCCTCCTGCGATATTTCACAGAACTGACACCTCAGCCAATGTTAAAATATCACTTTTATCCATCGGTGTGCTAGCGTGAGGATATATTAAAGTCCTGGACGGGGAGGTGGAGCAGGTTGAAGAACCTTCCCATCATCCATCAGGCTCTGAGATGAGCGCCGTCAGGGAGAGAAACTCATTTGAACAGACATCCATCACTCTCCGTCCGCCCGCAGCTCTAGTGACCCGTCCCTGAACCCTCGTCTCAAGTACACCAGACGCTTCTCATCTTTCTCCACGTTCAAAATAAAAGTCTCACATGTATGAAGAACAATACAACACATCACATCACATCACATCAGTGAGACAAACTCACTCATGCTGACACAAAAGTACACAAAGTCATGAACCAATATGGACCAATATAGAATTTGGAAAACATTTTTTCCACCTAAACAGACATTTGTGGAATTGCAGGTTCAGGGAACTTCATTTGTATTTTTTCTGCTGATTTTGAGCGTTTAGGAGTGTGGTTAGGGGTAGAGGATAGCAGGCCCCCTTAAAGACACCAAAACAAACTCTGTGTGTGTGTGTGTGTGTGTGTGAGGACTGTAGGTCAGGAGAAGGTCTGACGGTCAGTGCAGAACATTTATCATGTCTAACTGTGACACTCAGATAAGAGAAAATACCTCACACACACTCACGTGCACACACACACATGAACGCACACACACACACACACACACACATGCACATGGACACACACGTGGACACACGCACAGACACGCACGCACACACACACTTACATTCACGCACATGCACGTGGACACGCACGCACATGCACACACCCGCACGCGCGGACACACACACACACACACGCAGATACACACACATGTACAGATGCACAGACACATGTACGCACTGAGGAGAAATAAACTAAAAGCAGTCATGAGACTAACATAACATAACATAACATAACATAACATAAATGTAACAGAAGTTCATTTGTTTTACCCATTTAGCAGCTTTTCCACGAACAAACCACAATTTTTAACAAGTATCATCTTGTGACATACTGCAGTTTCTTGCTCAGATCATCTCTTTTATTAATTAATATTTAATTCAATGCTGCCGTTTATATCGGTTTTGATTTATAGGTTCACTGTTGGCACTCTGATGGTTCATTCATTAAAACACATCAGAGAAATGTGACTGTGAATACATTATAAATAAAAAAATCATTAGAGGCCGTTGCTATGTGGTTGCTAAGATGTTCTGAGTGGTTGTTATCGCATCACTATATGGGTTCTTTCTTAAATGTAAGCCTTGTTTTTTTGCCTGTTTTCTTACTTGTCATGTAAGAATCATTAATCTGGTCATAATAACAGCACATCTTTTTAATAACAGCGTGATTTAAGGATCATTCACGTCTGAAGCAGAGCACACAACTGAAATATTAATCTCACATTTGCTCTGGTGAGATAAAGAGCCGGTGTGATAATGACAGTTTAATAAATGAAGTCTGGTTTCGGTTTCATTCAGGAGAGTAAATGACATCATTAAACCTGTCACAGTGACCTTGAGATGATCCAATGACACACTGCACATCTCTCACCACGACAACAATGAAGACCACAAAGACAATTAGAAAAGAGTCGGCTCTGTTAGAACAGAAACGAAGACTTATTCTTATATCTCCATTTTTATATTTATACATTTAATGTCAATTCAAAATATATATAAATATATTTTTGCCGTAATTGAGTTTTTGTTTTTACAGTATATATACACTGTAATTGTTTACTTTACATTTTGTTCATTTAGCAGACGTTTCTATCCATCACCTGAGTCAGATACGTCTCACGTATTTCGATTTTGGTTTAAATGGCAATATGTTTGATTAGCCAATTTTCTAACATGTTAAATAAACACAGACACAATCTGTTGCTGATATTAGTCTGAAGTGAGAGATGTGAGGTTGTTTGAGGTCACTTTCACCAGGCTGATATATTTGATGTTAAGAATCAATAGTAAATGTCGCCATCTATTCCTCAATGACAACCTTTAGTCTCTCTCTCTCTCTAATTTGCCAATATTTGCCACTATCACGTGTAACTATAAGTGCGGTAGATCAGAAGAGCTGAAGCGGTTTCTCCGTGACCTTGGCCTGCGTGTAGTATCGATGTTCTCTTTCCTCCACACAGAATCATTTGTACTGCTTACCGCTGTCATCCTGTGGCTGTTAGATCAATGTTCTTCAAGTGTCTTCGATTTTACACCATTCGTCTTTGTGTCTCACCTTACTGCTACCACGGTCCGGCCCGCTGGTTCTCTTCTGGTTCATGTTGGTTGTTACTGGTCAAACTGGTGGAGCATCACAGCCGTTCTGTTCACCAGTATGTCATCTCCGATGATGCTGCTGGACCAAATGTGTCCTGCTGGTTCAGCCTGATGGGTGATAAACAAATCTCATACTTAGATTGATGATATGGAATATCCTACAGACATGTAAACAACTTTAGGAACGGGGACTTCACCCAAAAATGAAAATTCTATCGTCATTTATTCTCTCTCGTGTGGTTGTAAACCTGTATGTACTGTAAGTCTTTCTTGTGTGTCCGATATTTTGAGAAATGTGGTTTTGTGTTCATACAATGGAAGTCAATTGTTGTTTGACTATCAACATTCTTCAAAATATCTTCTCTTGTGTTCTGCAGAAGAAAGAAAGTCAAACAGGCTTGGACTAACATGAGATTGAGTAAATGCGTGACCTCGTGTGATTGGTCTGTAATGAGCTGTGTGTTGGTCACCTGTGCACACAGGAGGGATTGTGGGATTGTTTCTCTGCACAGGTGTGCTTACACAGACCTCATTAACATGATTAAACTCGTTTAGCAGCACAACCGCTTCATTAAGATGATTAAGCTCCTTTAGGAACATGATGTTATCCGTTCACTTTCCAGCCCAACCTGCCCGCCGCCCCCCAGACGACACCGCCGGCTGATCACAAACATATGAAAACATGCTTCAAATGATTTATTTCTGTTTAAGTTTTACCAGCGACTCCATACAGTATTAAATGGACTTTTCTTTCCAAATGATGCACTCATATATCACTGTTGTTCTTCCAAAACCTCGGATGTCCAAATTCACACTTTTTCAGGAAATAAAAAAAAACTGCACAAGCACTTTTTGAAACTTTATATTGGTTAAATATTTGCAAAACCAAGTGACAAACATAAAGAATGACTAAAAATAATGATTTATGGCAAAAAATAACAAGATTAGGAGCTACAAGGTTTCAGAAGGACAGCTGCGAGATATATATATATATATATATTCATTTACATTTACATTTAGTCATTTAGCAGATGCTTTTATCCAAAGCGACTTACAGATGAGGGAAACAATGGAAGCAATTGGAACAACATAAGCACAACAAAAAGCATAAGTGCAATAAAAGAAAACTGGTCTCATATAGCCAACCACAGTACACAGAGCTAAGGTTTTTTCTTTTTTTGAAAGAGTAGAAAAGAGATAGAAGTCAGAGCTGATCAGTCAGGTGCTGACGGAAGAGATGTGTTTTCAGACGGTTCTTAAAGATGGCCACAGAATCTGCTGATCTTGTAGCAGCGGGCAGATCATTCCATAAATGTGGAACCGATCCCGAGAAGGTACGTGAGAGAGATCTTTTACCTTTTTGGGATGGCACCACAAGACGTCGTTCATGTGCAGAGCGATCTGGCGGGTACATAAGTCTGCATTAGCGAGTGAAGGTAAGGGGTGCTGAACCAGTGGTGGTCTTGTAGGCCAGGACGAGAGTCTTGAATTTGATGCGAGCGACTATAGGGAGCCAATGTCACTTAATGAAGAGAGGAGTGACGTGCGCTCTCTTCGGTTCATTGAAGACCACTCTCGCCGCTGCATTACATGAACTATGAACTATTACATAGTTCTTACATTTTTATGTTCCTTATATGAGGATTCAATACAATTGTTTTCATATCACATTGTAGAATTTAAACATATAAAAATGTTTTCCAGATTTCTTTCTATTTTCTATCGTCATTCTTTTATTGTTATCACTAGTTAAATTGAAAACTGTAGGATGTGTACAAACCATTTCACTATATGCACTCTTCTATACCACCCAATAGCCCAGAAAATGTATACTGTATATTTGACCCAAAGTTGGGTTTAAAAAAGAACCCAGCACTTTTAAGAGTGTACAGTATCGTTCTGTGTATGTACGTAACAAACAAAACGTGAAAATCATGAAACTTCAGATGTTGTTAGTCAAGAACTTGAGACGGTAGCTCGAGGTGATTAACTGAAAACGTCTGCAGGCTACATTAAGACATTTGACAGATGCTTTTTTCATAGACTGAATATAAACATGTCAACAAACAAACCAATGGCTAGCCTATTTCCTAAATAGAACAGCTCATGTGTAACAAAACCCTTCATGTGACTCTCATAAGTGAAAAATGACAAGATTAAGAAAGATTAAGATGACAAGAATGATGAAATCTGGAGAACAGTAATCTGTATTTACTCAAATGATACATTTAACAATATCACGTAATACTGCTGAATAAAACACTGCAACAGTCGAGCATGCAGCGCTGCATTTCCTGCGCTCGGTGCAGGCCGATCTTTGTGAATCACTTCATGTGACCTCACTAATTGGTCATCAGCATAAATAAGGAGTCAATGAGCTGAACTCTCTCTGTGTTATAAATCAAACACTTCAGGCTGTTCAGAGATCAGTGTGAAATTAATCACTGTCCCTATTAATGATGTTACCACACACACACACACACAGACACGTGCACACACGCACGCACCCACACCCACACCCACACCCACCCACACACACACACACACACACACACACACGCTTCTATTAATGATAGTGCTGCAGCCGAGAGCATCGCTGTAAATCACCGCTGATAAGACAGACTGCAGCGCCAGTGGTTACACTGCTGGAAAATGACCTCGCTCTCTCTCTCTCAGTTCAATCTCCTCTGTTCTTTTGGTTCTGTGCTGCGCATTAATAGGCATTTAATATAAGCTTTTCGTGATCACAGCAGAAAAACCTTTAAAAATGAATAAACCCCTACTATAAGAACCCAAAACAAATAAAGATATATAGCAGAGAGAGAGAGAGAGAGAGAGAGAGAGAGAGAGAGAGAGGATCTTTCGAAACAGAAACCATGAAATTCAGCAGGTTGTTATTGACTAATTCTGATTCGTGACAATAGCACACAGCATGCGAGCTCAACACAGAGATTAATGCTCCGTCTGCACACAAACCCAGATCATTTGGGTCACATTGTAACAGCAGCAGAAAGAAAAATGAGCGTCGCTCTGAAGTATCAGACGCAGCAAACTGTGCGCTGAAGGTTAAACTGTGTGTAATAGTTTGAAATGAATGGAGTGACTTCAGAGTGTTGACAGAACAGCATTATTTACAGTCTGAACACACAGAACTACACAACACAAAACGCTTTATATACACTCTTTATCCAGGGATATTATTTGTGAATATCTGTGGACTCGTGAGCTATAATAACAGAAGGACCATCAAAGCAATTACAGCTATTAACTTCAATGACATGAATCCTAATGACATAAACACAGTATATCTGTAATGAAATGGGAAATGTCTTACACGGCTTTGATACATTCTCATCAGTGTTGTTTGCTTAGGGAATCAGATGTGGAAAGAAATAGATTTATAATGAAGGATGGAAGTGAGCTGAACTACAGAGATCACCAAAAAGCACTTTAGCCAACAAAAAGCAAGGTTGTTTTTTTATACCCATTACTTTTCTAGTAATGACTGAAAGCGATGTAGATGTGTTTGAACATTCAAAGCACATACAGTATGATGACCAGAAAATGTCAACTGTGTCTAAAGAAATGAAAGAGTATGTAAATGGAGACTGACCGTTGACAAATGAGGCCTCAGATGTGATATTGACTTGCTGGCGTGAAAGTCCATTTGCTGTGGATGGAGATGCTGGAGACTTTGAAGATGTGAAGATGTTGGAGATGCTGGAGAGAAAAGTTCAGAGAAAAAATGAATCTAAAATCGCTACATTACGCAGGGTTTTAACATTTGTCATCCCTCTTTTGCTTTACAAACATGAGCAAAACCTGATTAAAAAACTACAATACCAACCATGTTGTACATGTGGATCTTGTGTACATTCACATGGTCAGTACCGCACAAATATAGTGATAATACAGAGCAAAGCACATCTCAATACAATCTAGTCGAAAGTGAAATGTCTCATAGACGTTTTCATCAGACGCACGCACCTGGCCTGAAGTTAACTAACAGTCAGTGTTTGGATATAATATTACAATTTTATTGATATTATTATTCATTGATATTTTTTTTTATTGTATATGAATTATATTAAATTAAAACTACAGTTATTGATTCTTTGTGGAGAATCTACCAGTAGTTAAATTTGGGCCACATAACATTTGTTCGTGTTGTTGCTGCTGAAACTCTATATGGATTTATAGAGAATTAAACTGATTTGTGCATGCTTGACAATTATATTTCATTTTCTATGATAAATGTTACATAACCTAAATGGTTCTTCTTACATGCCGTAAACACACACACTCACACGTGCACACGCACACACACACACACACACACACACGCACACACACAAACACACACACACATGCACACACACTTACACACACGCACCGCACACACGCACACACACACACACACGTGCACACGCACACATACACACACACGCACATACATGCACACACGCACACACACACACACGCACGCACACACACACAGTCAGTAACAGGAAGCAGAGTTCAGTTCAGCCGGTCAATATTAAGACACGCTGCATCTGTCATCCGTCCAATCAATGATATCTCTCAGTGATGCTCTCTTGAAACACAGCACAGACGGAGAACTGAACTCTCCCTCTCTCTCTGGAGAGTTTTCCCCATGAACAGCTCAATTTCCCCCAGAAGACCGACTGAACCCATCTAATGCCAGAAATGAATCCACCGTTTCCCAGATGAACAAGTGGTGAAAGTTCTCCTGTATTTTATACAGCGTCATGTACATTTTATATACAGCTTGAGAACGTTTGTCATGATTTTGACTCATGGCTGTTTTATGAAATCATTTCTGTCTGTACAGCTGCGGAGGACCACGATGAACCTTCTAGAAGAAATAGTAAAACACAGACAAGCCTGTGTGTGTATAAACAACAAAGAAAGAAGAAACATTCACAGACATTTTTTAACCAACAAAAGCCGAACAAAAAAACCTCTAATGAACTTTTATCTTTGAGAGTGCAGTCAACATTAAACCGACTTTTAAGGAGGATTAAGCACATTAGGTTTTATTGCTTAGTTTGGACTAGATGGCATTCATGTCAGGAACTAAAAGTAAATCTATTAAAACATTTATGTTAATTGAAATCAAAATAAAATGTAGACCTGAAATTATTTGAAAAACTTAAATTAAATGAAAATTAGAAATGTTGGCAAAAAAAGTGAGGCTGACCCTGTTGAAAAAACCAGCATATGCTGGTTAGGTATGTTTTGATGCTGGTTTGACCATCTTAAACCAGCACAATCCAGCATCAAAACATACCAAACCAGCATTAAGACACTTTAATTACTGAAAATAAACAAACCCTAACTGAAACTGAAATAAAAGTCAAATACTCTTATGTAGAAAAAAATGACAAGAACATAATAAATTAAACTCGCTTTCATAGAAACTAAAAATATAAAAACACAACCCAATTTAAAAAATGTGTATTATGACAAAAAACTAAAATCATGTGCTGAAAAGCATCCCATAACCCTCCTCATCTATCCCATAATAGTCTGTTTATTGGTCTTCACTTTTCACTGGTCGGTTATGTATCAGCCGGGCCGGAACAGGAACTGTCAGAACATTAGTCAGAGTAAGTGACCGAGATCAATAATGTGGGATTCAAGTGAACCATTTAAATCAACACGAAATCTAAATCTCTGACTGTATGTTTGAATAAATCTTCCTGTTCCTAATGTTTACAATGTGAATCAGAGTTTTTGTAATAACCAACTCTATAGACTATTGATTTATAATAAAGCCATGTGATGCTGGGTGACTCCGCCCACAATGAAATCTCATGGATCTGAACTTCAGTCTTCACTTTCTCCTTCACAGGTGACAGATAAATGAGTTATGAGAGTGACCGTCTGAGGAGAACCGTGAAACCCCGCACACCTCGCTCACTTCCTGTCACCCGCTCTCCCACTTCCTGTCTTTCTCTCTCGCGCTCGCTCTCTTCCTTTAGTCTTTTATCATCAAAGTCAACATCTGTTTATTGTGGTTCCTTCAGCGACTCTTAAGTGCGCTTGACCGTCACGCTCGCATTGTTAGCAAAGCGCAGGAGTAAAAATAAACCGTCCTGAGAACGGCAGGCCGCACATTCTTAAACATCGATTGTTGTGGTGGAGGAAGTGAAAACCCCGCGGTGAGAGTGCCAGCGTGGTCATTTCCGTTAAACGTGTCACGCCGTTGACAGCATCGCCGTGATTAAGCCGTAAAATCTGAGCCGCCTATTTGTTTGCTATTTCTGCTGATGTTGTGGTCGCCGTGGTGACGCGCCCGTCCGCTTAAGTTCATCTGGAGGTCTCGACAGTTCCCGGCAGGCAACCTGATCTCAGGCACGGCCGGAACGTGAGATGAGGGCTGTTAGTTTCTATGTGCTGAACGATACTCAGAACATCAGTGTTTGTGTTCTTAAACCTCACATTCACTTACAGTATCTACGTATCTCATGTCATATTCTGTGTTCATTTGTGCTGGGAACTGGTCCACAATACTGCTTTACTGAAACAATGAATGAGCAATTAAATGATTAAAATACAGTATTTTAAAAAGTCCAATACAGGAACCTCAAGAATTACAGCAACATTCATACATTCAAGAAACGTGTAATTAAATCATTTACTAACCTTGTGTATGTAATATTCAATATTTCAACTGGCGGTCATACATTTACGTTAAGTCCTTTAGCAGATGCTATTATCCAAAGCGACCTACAAATGTAGTATACAAGTACACAGTATACAAAGCTAAGTTTTGTTTTGAAAGAAAGAGTAGAAAAGAGATAAACCCAAGTGCAGGGCAGTGGTGGTACGAAAGACAAGACTTTATTTACAAAGGGGGCCAAAACAAAACACCCACGATGGGGTAATACACGGACAGGACTAAAATACTAAACTGAAAAATAAACACTTCCCACGAGGGGGATAAACCAAGCATACTAAATAACAAAACTTACAAGAAGACAGGAACCAAACTAAATAACAAACATGACACAACGTCGAACTAACCAGAAAATGACTAAAACAGGGTAGGGTAAATAAACAGGCGGCATCAGGAACAATATAACAGGGTAGGATCACGAAAAACAGGCAATATCCAAAAAACTCACAAGACAGTTGCACGGCAAACAGGTTAATAGCACGACGACCAACGTAGTACAAACAAACACAGGACAATAGACACAAGGGCATTTTAAAGGCTAACTAACAAGGGAGATAACAATGGGAAAGTGTGGGTAATGAGACACAGGCGGGAAGCTAAATGAGGGAACGAGAGGGGCGGGGCCATAGACGAGACCGGAGAGAGCGCATATTATGTCAAGACAACAATAATATGTCTCTCCCCACACAAAACATGAGGTTCTGTCATGATTCTGCCACTAGGTCAAGAAAAGCAAGACAAGGTGGGACAGAACCATGACAGAACCCCCCCCTCATCGGCCGGCCTGTGGGCTCTGGAGGCAGGGCAGGACTGGATACCGGCTGGTCCGGGCTGGGTGCCGGCTGGATTGACGGCTGGACCGGACCGGGACTGGATGCTGGCGCTGCGGCCGGACCGGGGCAGTACCAGAGGTGTTCTCTAGAATTTGACATTTTTTTTCACCTGAAAGTCTCATCCTGGAAAGCATTGTATTCTTATTGGCTAAATATTCATTGGTCTATAAGTCATCGTTCAAAAAAAAATTTTTTAACAATTTTTCCTAACGAAATAAAGCGATATGTTGGTTGGTTGGCACAGTCAAATTTAGTTAACAAAAGTAATTTAAAAAAACATTTAAATGTTCGCCTTGTAATTTAAAAGATTTTTAAGATCAATATTGAAACATTTCATTAAAGCATTTCAAAAGTTTTGACTTGTACTTTTTCTGTACCGAACAATTAATCTTAACAATAATTAATATATAATTCATTTTTCGAAACAATTTTATTTAATTAAAAATTAAATAACTAGAAAAATAAAAGCAGGCCATTTCCCTTTTTTAAAAGACAGCATTACTGTTACCATGAATTTTGACAAAAGAAATTACAACAGAGAAACTACAAAAATAAAGAAAAAATGAGGTAATGGCCATGATATAAATCATGTTAACAGAGTTTACCAGCACTAAAATCAGAACATTTCAATAACATCTGAACTGATATCACCATCTACATCACCATACATACACACATAGTAATGTCTCATGTGCAGAACATGTGCATGTCAAGCCCCGTCCATCACAATAACATCAACAGACAATCCACACGGCATCATTCTTCTGTTCTGAAGGCATCATATCTGTGTCTGCGGGCCTTCCATCACTCACAAGATTCATTACTGAAGATCTGATGAGAATCTGACAGCTGTTTTCTGTGTTCCTGTGAGAGACAGCTGCAACAACACAACACAACACAACCCACATGGACAGATGTGCATCACACACACACTAGAAACAAACACAGAAACCTCTGCGCAGTGCGACTGGATCTGTTTTTGGGTGTTCTAGTGTTAACAGCTGTTGATATGAGACCCATCACATGAATCACAGTTGTGTGACTATTAGAGTTTCATTTATTATGGCATCAACAACAGAGCAAAAACACGTCAGAATGTCATGCAATGAACACTAATGTCACACAATATTTACTTACAATACTAGATCTGAGAAAATTGTCAGTATATTTGGAAACTGACAATACAGATGACATTAGCTCAATTACAATGCCAAGAATCCTCTAAAAGCCAAAAATTGTTGAATTAATATCTGATTTATCCGTTCAGTGTAAGATGTGAATCACGGAAAAGCCTGTGACCCCCCCCCACCCCGCTTCTGTAATAAGATGATGGGAAACATTTGCATCTCATAAAACATTTGTACCGATGAGTCCCAAAGCTCTGGACTGAGACACTACATCACTGTCCAACATCAACAGCTGCTCTCTCTCTCTCTCTCTCTCTCTCTCTCTCTCATCACTCTTTCTCACTGGGATAAAGTCATTTGTCAGGATGAGCTGATTTCCTGCTGTCATCTCTCAGATGAGATTGTTTCCATGTTGGAGCGCAGGAATCTGACACAAACGCTCCATTTTAGATTGTTAATAAAACACAGTCCATGTCCACTGACAGATTTA